>NW_009626138.1:14600-54928 GCF_000690535.1 Cariama cristata | reverse complement strand
GGGCAAGGGCCGCGCCCGGCCCCAGGCCGCCCGGAGAGCCCGGCGGCGCTGTGGAGACCTCTTGGTTGGCGGTGGTCCGTAGGGAGACGTCTCGGCCTGAAGGGGTCTGGGCACAAACACCTGTGTGGGCTCTCTGACCTGTCAGCCTTCCTGCAAGTAGTCCCTCCGGGAAGGTCTGAAGAGCTCGGGTTTGGATCTAGTGTGAGAGGTTGGTGGTTAGATGCCGGGGAGGACATAAATGAGCTGCAGTGGAAGAAGAGGGGTGAAGACACCCAGTTTCTGGTGGGGCGCGGCGATGATAGCAAACTGGTAGAGCACAACCAAGAGCCAGCTCCTTTATGAAGGCACTCACATAGAGGAGTAGACCCAGCCATCAGAAAAGGCGGTGTTGTCAGTAGATAGCGTTTTACCACTTCAACATTGGGTCAGTGTCCATTTGGTGGACAGGTTGCTGCTTCGGCTTCCGTTTATCATTTCACTGTGCATATTTAAATACTTGCCTGAGTAAGGAATGATGCTTTTAGAGGCTTGATGGCTTTCCGAGCTTCAGCAAGTATTTCTAGGTGCAATTACTGAGAATAGTTGTAACAAAAAAATTAAAGTACGTAGAAAGTAGGTTATTTTCTGGATCTCTTGTTTATTTAGAATATATCATGCTTGTAAAAATACTGGTGTTTACTTCCTAGATGTTACCTGACCCACAGAGTCATTTGTACATGTCATTTCCATGGTAGGTGGCATAAAGCTATGGTGAACTGAAGTTTGTTCCTGTTGGATTCCAAGCGGAGATGAAGTAATTTTGAAAATATGACCCAGTATGCAAATGTAAACACGGGGAAGAAGAGTTTTAGTTTAAACCCTGTTTAATGTAATATGCCTGATTTCTTATTCCTTTCTTCAAAAGTTTAACTGCAGAGCATTGTGGCTATTAATTGCTAAAAATCACTCGATATCAGGAGTTCTTTTGCTTCACGTGTTGTCCTGTGTGAAGAGGTGGTATAATTTTTACAATATTTGTTCTAGTTCTCAATGCCCTTCATTTAAAATGTGAGGGTGTGTTGTATTTTTTTTTTTGACTCTGAAATGGGATGCTGAAAATTTCATTCAGCACTGTAATCATTCATGGAGTGTTGTTTTATTTAGAAGCTAAGGCTAGCAGGTGGTGATAAATGATGTATAGCTAATGCGCTGCATAGTGGGGATGAATAACTACGCTGTATGCACTGTTCCAAACAACTGTTGGATCCTACACATTTTTGGGTTAGGGGAGATGTGAAAGATTGTTGGAGATGCAGATCTGGTTTTGAACTACAGGGATGAACTGTCTGGTATTAAGAGAACCACTGAATGCTTGCTCTCATAAGGTCATCAGTGTAGAAAAAAAAATGGATAGATGTAGCTTCATCCCTTGTTCTGTCAAGAAAACTGAACTGAAAACTATGTGAAATAACACAAAAATAGAGTTTTTCTTAAATTGAGAGCTCTTGTATGGCATTTCCAATGAACTGAAGGCATCTGGTGAAACAGTTATGCAGAGCTGAGTGCTGAATGGTTCTTTCATACATGTCTGTGTCCTTTATTTGCATGCAAATACTCATTCTGCAGATACTAATTTGAAAAATCGTCTGTTCTTCAGTTGGGTTGCTTGAGAGTGCTGTAAGTACACGAGGGCAAAATCAGTGTGGTGTTACTGCTCGTCTTTTCCCTTTTCTTTCTGCTGTTTCAGGCTTCTCACCCATCCGGTCAAAGGATGAAGCAATGTGCTGTAGAGAACTCACCTCGCACTTGCAGTTAATTCAGATGAGACTCTCTGAAACGCATGGGTTTCTAAAATGTGTGTGTGAATAAACAAATGTTTTCTCAGACACCAGGGCTGATTCAGGAATGATTTATGAGTAGCAAGGAGGTCTATGTGATAGGTAATTTGTTTTCAGGCTGACTGGACTTACCCAGAATTTTGCAAAATTAAGATTTTTATTTGTGCCTTATCCAACCTGTCCAAACTGTCAGCAATGAAAAAGTTGCAGAATCTGTGATGATCATAGATGCTCTTCTCCCAACAGATAATTACAGTTATGGCAAAGGTTACATTTCTCTCAGATGATTTCTAAACAAACACTGTACATTTCAGAAAGGTCTCTGAGAGGCCAGCTGAGGCAAAAAAAAGAGAGTGGAGGAGAAGGAAGTGCTGACTTACTTCTGGAAACATTTTAGAGAAGAGGTATAAAGAAATGAGCATGTAGTTTTTCTGGAGAGGTATGTAGGAATCCAGTAAAGAGTGTAGTCTGATATTTCATCCTCAGAATCAGAAGATGCCCCTGAAGTTGCAGCATTTTTTCTTAAATCATTTCTTCTTACCGCCTCAATTCTCATGTGTCATTTCTTGACTTCAATTATCAAAAACTGCTTTGGCAGTCCACCTGTGTTCCTTTGTTCCTTTTTAATATGGCTCTTTGTTCTGCCTGTTCTGTCCAGGGTCCAGAATCTTTCTTAGTTTTGAGTGTTTAAAAGCTTAAAATGGTGGAGTGCAGTCTGTGCAGGGAAACTATTTCACCTGATCAGCAATGTAGAGTGGCAGGGCAAATATATCTTAGGAAAGGTGAAGACAAACTGAGTACTCAGAGACTAAAATAATGTGAATTTCCTATGTACTTAAGTAGTAATTTCTGTAAGCTTCACCAGTATTTATCCAAGCTTTGTTTGTTATCTGTCTTACAGCAACTTGTTATCCAAAATGCAAGAATGGTGGGGAGTGCCTCAGACCTGGAAAATGCAGATGTCCACCTGGCTATGGGGGTAGATACTGTCATAAAGGTGAGTAAGACCCAAACAAGTGATAGCTTGGAAAGACAAGGAGTTTGAAAACAGATAAAATTAATTTTTGACTCCTCAAGTCCAAGATCTAATGCACTTTGAAATAATGGCCTTAATTCCTTAGATGTCTGACCTCACTGTCAAAAAATGCATAGCCTAGAGGATCTGCATGCTTGCAGGAGAATGAGGTGGAGTATATGTACTGAAATGTGTTGTAAGAATCTAAGAGAATTTTGTCCTTTGGAAAATACCACATTTATGTGTTATGTAAATATTCTGTTTAGCACTGTAACAGACTTTTCCTAAAAAATTAATGAGATGACTCGTATAGATACATATTTCTTCATCACGTGGTTGAAACTTTTGTGTAGTATCTGCAGGATGGTAATATCGAGGGCGAGTCGCTAAAGATATGCATGGCAATATTTTTTTGATAGATAATGGGAGATGACAGAGATGAGGAGTAGCAAAGACCAATTTTTATGGTTTTGTGAAGTCTATTGAATATATGCATGGATTGGAAAAGGCAATCCAAGAAAACATTGTTATGTTGTTATGAACTGATCAGAATACTGATGATAACTTGAGTTCTGGGATAAAAGGAGAAGCAAACTTGAAATACTTTGAGGGGAAAATTATGTAGTAGGCAAGGTATCCCCAGAGAGTGAAGCAAAAGAAAGCATTGTTTTCTTTCAGAGGAAAAGCCTCAATCTAGCACTTAAATTTCTAGAGGTTCTTTTTGAAAATATGCTAGTACATCAGTTGGGCAGTCATCATTGTGCTGAGAACTTAATAAGCATTCTGTCTGACGGTGGTCACAGCAGCTAGCAACACCTCACAGGATTCTCTGTTTATGAGTCTTGTTTATTCTGCAGGCATTGTCTTTGTTTCCTTCAAATGTGAAATAGCTACAAGAGTTTACTTGGAGTGTAACCTAATGGCTATTTGGGGAAGAAACTCAGCTAGCTTCTGCAGTTCTCTGGAGTCTTCTTGTTGTTGGGTTGTCTGGGTTTGTAGGTGGTGGGGGGGTTGTTTTATTTTTTTAATAAAGCTATATTTGGTATTTTATGAAGAAAGCATGACCTGAGTGTACCTAATGTGGTAACATCTGTCTAAGTTTGCAGAAGCTTCAGCTGTAGCTCTGGGATGTCAACTAGACTGAATGGGAATTCAACCGCCAGTAATAATAATTTGATATCAAAATTGTTAACATTATAGAGGAACAAAAAAGATGAGGAAGTATCTTCTAATGAAGATCTGTATAACACAATATTGTTGTATAATGCATCAGGAAATAACTCTTCATTTTGAGTAGACATAACAGTGTTGACAGCAATGAGGTAAACTGGAGCATGGTCAGCTTCATTTTCCAGCAAAAGGATTTTTTATTTTTTTTTAATTTCTTAAGAGCCAACTGAAAGTGTAGATTTGTGGGGTCTTGACAGGAACCCAACAAGAAAGGGGACCTTGATATTTTCAGAAAAGCCTAAATCAGAAGCAAGGCGAGAAGTACTACTTAAATAGAAAAAGCAAAGTGAGGATTCAGTTTATGTTAATACTACCGTCTAGACTTGGACTTGTAGTTGAGTAAAAGTCCTGCATGTATTTGTTACCACCTTATACCTGTAAGGCAAAGGATGTGCTTGTGCTCACCTTTAAGGTGGAGTACTGAGGCATATGGAGCCTGGATGTACAAACTTGCAGTGTGGTGCAGTGTGCTATTACAGAATCGCACAGAATCACAGAATGGGTGAGGTTGGAAGGGACCACTGGAGGTCACATTGTCCACCCCACCTGCTCAAGCAGGGCCCCCTAGAGCCAGTTGCCAAGGACCACGTCCAGACAGCTTTTGAATATCTCCAAGAATGGAGACTCCGCAACTTCCCAGGGCAATCTGTGCCACTGCTTGGTCACCCCCACTGTGAAGCCATGCTGACTATTCCTGATGATTTTCTTGACCTTAACGTGTCTGGAAATGGTTTCCAGGATCAGTTGTTCCATTATATTACCAGGGATTGAGGTGAGGCTGACCAGCCTGTAGTTCCCTGAGTCCTCCTTGCCCTTCTTGAAGATTGGAGTGATATTTAATTTCCTCCAGTCTTCAGGTGCTTTTGCCAGTCACCACAATCGATCAAATACAATCAATATTAAATACATTAACTTATACTGTGTGACAAAGAAATATGCAAACAAGCTTTGAAGAGCTTTTCCAGCTGTGCTGGTGTTGACTGGTGTGTCCTTGTATGTTTGGTATTTGTGCCAAAAATCTGTTAGCTGAGACCATGGTCAAAACTTGTGCTAGAACAGAGATTTGGACTTTTTTCTACCAAGTATCAAGCAGACATCCCAACTGTCCATCATTATAATGAAGAATAGTTGTTTCTCTTCAATACGGTGAAGGTGATGTATACATTCTACATTCATGCTTGTGAAAGGATGTGTTTGATTGTACAAAACAGTGTTTATGCCATATTTCAAAGGTGGTGCACACCACAGTTGATACCAATCATAAGTCTGGCATAAATAATGCTTCATTAATAAGGCCTTCAGGGCTTTGACATGTGGAACAAATATAGAATGAGGAGGCTGACTTAGTTGGCCTTTGGGAAGGCACCACTCAACTTGACTGTAGTCATAGGTTCATTTGTCAAAGTAATATCCCCTTCTCTTCTTCCTCTTGTTATGTGTAGGTCCTGCCAGGTAAGGAAAGATGTGAATCCTTGACCACATGTTGCTGGCTTACCAGCTGTGATTTGGCAAGATCGATAAGAATATGCATGTTAGTAACTAGTTACTGTGGTGTAGCTGGTGAACAGTTGGTTCACAGTTGGGGAGGGGAGGAGCTGTGCCATAGCAATAATCATGTTTGTTTGTTGGTACTCTCGGGCTAAATGCTCAACAAGCTTTTAAGCACACGCTTAACTTTAGCTGCATTTTGAGCTGACATTTGCAGATGTGGTTCTGTCATCCTCACTCACTCCTTATCGAACTGTGCCTTGCTCTGAATGATTGAAATTTTAGTCTTCGCAAACATGATAAAACACATAGTTGATGGTAGACCAGCTGTTTAAAGATGATTATTTGAAGTCCTATGCTGCTTCTGAAATGTACTGCGTGTGCTGTTCTGCAGTAAGCTGTGAAGGAGGCTGCCAAAATGGTGGGGAATGTATCTCTGTCAATGGAGTTGTGAAGTGCCTTTGTGCTTCTGGCTGGACAGGATCGAGATGCCAAGAAGGTGGGTATCTACATTCATGAAAATATTTTTATTGGTTTAAAATATAACTGCAGTAACAAAGACATTTTAGGAGTATTAAGAGGCTAATAGGCTAATAACTATGGAAATGTCATTGCGTTACTACAGAAATGAAGGACCTACATTGTTGGTAGAAAAAATAGTGTCAAATTATTTTACATTAAAGTGTGCACCTGTTAACATTTAAACCAAAATTCTTAACACGTACCTAAGTATTTTTTTCCATTTCCGTGATCCTGGAAGTGCTTTTAGAGTTATGCCAGTTGCATATCTGGCCTGGAAGAAAATGTTTTTTGCCATTTTGATTTGTATCATCCTGAATCTTTCATTCTGTCAGGATTCTTTTCTATCAGTTTTATAAATCCTGCTGACTTACTCATTCTTTTCTTCTAGCAATTTGTCCTCAAGGTTGTCGGAATAATGGAGCTTGTGTGGCTCCTGGGATTTGTAGCTGTCCAGCTGGATGGGTCGGTGGTGCATGTCACTTAGGTAAATGACTTCTGACATTTTTCGTTTATCCTTTTCTCTGCTTGTTGGATTTACCAATATAGTGTTCAAATTTTCAGTGCCAAACAAAGCTGCTAGGAAGGTATCTTAGAATAGTAAATGAGAGCTGCTTCTTCATATTAGGGATCTTACAAGTAAGCATAAGGAGTAGATGGCTTTGCAGTTTGGTCAGAAAGACAGAACTTTTCACTTTAAGTAAATTCAGATTTTGGTTGTTGCCAAATTCATTACTTGGTATGTCTTGTCAGTGTTTCTGACCTATTTTCTATGAACCGAGACCCCAGTATAAAGAACTGAAAATAGCCATTACAGGAACACTATCACTGGTTGTAGGATCATTTTATGTTAGCCATGAGCTGGAGGGTATTTTGAGAATGTGATAAGATGTGGGAAAGTGCAGAGAGTTATGAAGGGAGGCGAGCTTGTGGGGCAGGAGATAGATAAGCTTGAGAAACAAGGCCATGGGAACAGGATGAGACAGGGAGCTTGTATGTTAAACAAAGAATTTGTGTTTAATTTACATGGTGTCTATGCATGGCATAGACACCTGTCAGAATCCTTGCTAAGGTGCATGATAGTCATGTGGACAGTACATGTAACCAATTAGAGCTTGAGCAAGCGCGTGTACGGAAGTAGAAAGCAGTATATAAGATGTAGCCTTCTGATTAATAAACGACTTCTCTGATCATCATATTGATGTGCTGAGTTGTCCGTGCCTCGCATGAACAAAGAACCCCACACTGGTGATGTGGGTTAGAAGCTTCATTAAATTTTATAGACATGGAAAACTGAAACTTGCTTCTCTCTTTGAGGATAAGTCGGCAGAATCAATGCTAGGTGCTCTTAGAAGAGTAAGAGGAAGCCAGCTGTAATCAAGATTAGTACTGACTGACACTCTTGCTGAACAACCACTTGCATTTTCCCAAATTTTGATTCACAAAAGCAGATGATTATAAAAACTTTAATCTAGCCTTCTCTGGCAGGGCTTTGTATGCTCATAACATCACTGCCCTAATGCCAAAGAAATAATCCTGAGACTGTAAAAAGGAATGGATTTTTTGTTTGCTCTCTGGGAAACTGAGAGAAAGCTCATTTAAACACTGCTTTTGAACTGGGTATCGTGGGTGCAAGGTCTCTGGATTAAATCCTCTGCATTTGAAATTTTGTGTGGCTGTGGGAATCCAAATCAGCTAGTCTTAGTTCTTCTGCAATATATATAGTAAGCAAATATTAACAAATAATACTTTAATGTTCCCATTTGACCAGCAAAATGTTTATCCTTTGTATTCATCGATGTATCAAAATAGAGGGTGATATTAAAAGGTAAGTACGGGAGATGCAGAGAGCTTACAAAATGCTTAGCTCCATTCCCTGCACCAGCAATAATGGTAGAAGTGTTCAGGTCCTTAATGTCAAAATAATCACTGTTCCTGAACTAACTAGATCTGCATCCAGTTTGACTTCTGTTGGTGCAGATGCTCATAAGCGAATTGCAGCCCCTGGCTTGTTAAGTGACCTGATGTGTAGCTAGGGGACAAGGAAAGCTGTGCCCGCGCAGTCCTCCTCTGCCCTTCTTGTGGGGGAACAGAAGGGCAGTGTGTGAGCAACAGTAGAATGTGGCAACTGTTTCCTCATGGATGTGGATCCAAGAACCAGCTTGAATAGGTTTCAGCAAGAATTTTTATTGTTCCCTCATTTTCATGGAGGCATCCATCTCAAAAATAACCTGTGCCTTAAAGAACAACGGAAATGATAGTATTTTAAAAGGGGAATGGAGCATGAATAAGACTAGATGTACTGTGGATATATTCCTGTGAAGGCCACGATGCCATAAATTGAGAGGCATTGCTTTTCAGTTCTTTCATTATGCTTTTATTTATACTGTCCCAGTGCGCTCACCAGGGAACAATTCTGCTAGCACAGTGAGACAAAGAAGAGAAATGATCCTGTGTTAAGCTGAAGACATACTATGTATCTGGTGTCTCATTTCAGCCGTATGTAAACTACCTTGTCAACATGGAGGAAAATGCATAGCTCCAAACGTGTGCAGATGTCGACTGCCGTACTCTGGTCTGCAGTGTACAAAGAAAAGGAAGGAATGAAGGAATTTCAGCAAAGATAAGCTGCATTTTCTTCATGTAACTCTTCATACAGAGATGAAGTCTGCAGCAGTGGGGGACCTTAAAACAAACATGGTAACTAATTGATTTCAGATAGCTTTTTGTCTTCAGTATATTAAGTAAATGCTTTTCTGTAGGAAAGAAAAGTATTGCTGATTGTAACAAAGCTGTTATAGGTATCCAAGTGTGTGTAGTGTATGGCACACGTTTTCTTCTGTTCTTACTTTTTCTTTGTAAGCAGAAGTATTAAGTCTTGGTTGATACAGCTGACCTTGAAATAAAATTTACTCTTCAATAAAGTACTTCAGAATAGATCTGTGCTCTTCCTTTTCATTTTTTTTCCCCTTTGACTAGAATTAATCGTGTTTTTAAAAAGCACATGAAACAACATATCTTAATTCAGATCATCAGAAGTGAATGTTAGTTCAAGTATAACTTACCTTCAATAAGGTTACACAGTTGCCAGAGGAAACTTGCAGAGTTTGCATCTTTCTGGAACATCAGCAAACTGCAAAGCATCTTATTAAAATCCTGGTTATTGCTTTAGGTATGCTTCCTGTCCCCCCCCTCCCCCCCCACAAGCAGATTTGGATCTTGATCAGTTAAGCAGTATAAAAAACCCAAAACTCACTACTTGTTCAGACAGTTCTAGTGTTACTTCCTGAAAGCTTGGTCCATACTGATACTGTAAAGGCTCCTTATTTTGACTACTTTCACAATCATATTATCTGATCATCTCTCAACTTCTAATTATTTCTTTTCCTTACCCCAGTAAGATAGGGAAATGTGTTTATCTCCCTTCTGGAGGTGCAGACATTGATGATTCATTCCTATTCAATACTGCGTTGTTACAGGAGCAATATAATGGGAGGCTACAGATTGGCAGTGAGGAAAAGGAAATCATCTGTCTGTCACAAATCACCTGTGTGGAGGATGCTGAGGCTTGTCTCCTGGACGTGTTCCAGTGTGGCTTCATTTAGGTTTTGCAGCCTTTTGAATGGACTGCAGATTGGACTGAGACTCCTATGTTCATTGTTTCATGTCTCATCTCTGCTATTTCTTGAAGGCTACAGTTGAGGAAGGTTTTGCCAAAACATGGAAGTTGAATCAGTTAACTTTCTGAATGATGCCCAAATCAATTTTTTTTTGAGACAGAGATTGATTTTCATGGTCTTCTAGATGAAACTAGACTTTTTGGTGGGAGAATTTCAACTATGCATTGCTTTAATCCATTTTCCTATGCATTATTTTAACGCATTTGATGGAATAGCATTGTCTCTGTGTATAAGCTCCCTTACCAGAACATGTAGCTTTCAAAGGCAGAGTGACTTATATGGACATGCTTCTTCAGGGATTACAAGCCACCAAGCATTGACAGGAAGCAAAGGAAATGGGGATCTTCTCAGTTACCAACCTTCTCTAAAAGAGAGAACCTAAGCATACGGAGGGCAAATGAAAGACAATGGTACAGTTCATGAGCCTTCTGCTTTCTGTTCTGAGCAGTTGCTGCGTTGTGTAGTTGAGAAGCTTTCCTCTGCCCTTGCTTTGGAGGCTGTTGCATCTGGTTCAGATGAAACCTGCTGCGGACATGTGTTGTGCAGGTTTTGTTGCCGGGGCAGGGAACAGGGTAAGAGGAGTGTATGTTTTTTGTGCTGCTTTTGCTGTGATACACTGGATATTTCACACATGATTGTGAAAAATGTGGTTTTCATCCATGGAACAAGATGATTTCATTGACGGTTCTGGAGCAGGCTTTATGATGAAATTCTGTGTCTGTATCACAGTTCATTACAATAATCATGCCATAATTTAGAAATTCAGGAGTTAAGTTGAATACCGTAGATGATATACTGGTTGCAGGGAAATGAATGGAAAAAAAATATTCATTGCCTCAGACCCATGATTTCAGAGTAAATAAGCAGAAGTATGTAAATGTAAAGAGGCATAATAGCGCAGTATTGTTCCTGAAAAGACTGACTTCTACTAATAAAGCCAAAAGTGACAATAATCATTATTAGAAGCCAAAAGAGATACAGCATCGTTAGGAACATGAGACCAGGAGAGAGACCTGTAATTGGTGTTTCTGAGCAGGCCACAATAAATGCTAATTTAAATGGTTCCCTGTTTAGAAATGATTGAAGTAAGCAAGCAGTAATTTGATGGCACACAGAACGTGATGGCATATTTTAGAAATACTGCTTGAATGTAGCACCATCTACTGGCTACAGGGTTTTTCTTTGGGGTTTTTTGGTTTTGTTCTTAAGAAACACCATTTAAATTTCTGCAATATTTTAAGAAGTGAGTTTAAAAGTGAATTTTCTAGTAGTTATTTTAAAGTGGAACAGTCTCAGAATGTATTATGACAGTCCAGGTCCCCAAATTATTATTTCCACAGTTCCACATACATTTACAAAAAGAGCTGTCGGTATTCCTTGTTTTTTCTTTGTTTCCCACATGCTGGAGGATTGAACATACTACTTACAGCATGTGATCTTTGGAGCTAGATGTGTCTTCCTGTGAAAAGTTAGTTATGCATGCAGCTCAAAGGTCAAGAAAAACACCACAGAACACGTTACCTCCCTTATTGCTTAGAGCGAACTGTAACACCTTATACAGATGCTCAGATTTTCACTAAAAACAACTGGAAAAATTGTAGGGGTATTGCACTGGTTTCGGTTTTGATATTCTGCCTTTTTAGGGTGTGTGCAGAAAGGTGAGAAGTGGTTCTTTTTTTAATTTACTTACATGCACATTTTACTATTTATATTTTCTCTTCTACTCTAAGTGGTTATAGCAAGAATGGAGTTACTTGGTTTATCTGTAAAATATCCTTTATTGGCTAAACTAAGCTGTGAGTGGAAGTTGAGTAAAATGACCTGACATTGCCATGCGATACCTTTATACAAGAGAAGCAGCATAAACATCTTTAGTCATTAGTAACACTTTCTAACCCCTACATTTGGTTTTGTATATGTACCCAGATGTTATGTTTTATTGAGAATTTAAACTTTGGATTTTCCCATTTGAGCAAGTAATGGAGTAGATACAGCCAATTTGTCAAGTAGCTTGAGCTTTTATATGGATTTACTTTAGGGTTTGCGCTGATTCTTCTTCACAGGTTTGCTTTTGGTAGATGGAAATATTAACTTGCTTTCTGTTCTCAGCTATGAGAATATATACTTAACTTTTGTAAAAGAAAGAGCTGTTCACATGGGGCCCACTTTTTTGTTGTTTTTTTCTTTTTTTAAATCACAGCCAACATAGATATAAATGTAGGAAACTAAGTCCTTGCTAAGAGTCCTTCCTTCAGAAAACATTAATTATGCTGCATTTTAAAGATCTTTTCAGGATCATCGGCAAAAGTTAATCTGCACTTGGGAGAATTTCTGCTGGCCTGTGGAGCAACTTTAGTGCAACCAGATAGTAAATAGATGATGTACATAGGTACCTTCTGGCACTGTTTAGTATTTAAAGAGATCATGCAAGAAAATTCAGTGAAGATACCTGTATTCTGTATAATGTGCTAAGAATCACTGTAAGATCTTCAGTTTAGGACAAGTTGCCCTTCGTTCCATCAGAGTAGAACTGTGGCAACTCCTGCAGTATGCAACCCTTCTCCCCAACTTCCAAGTCCCCTAACTCTTTGGGGCCTAATTTCAGATTGCATTTTGCAATTCGAGAACAATTTTGTTAACCTGAGTACACAAGCCCTGCCTCTTGTTAAACTGAGCAATTTTACTGCATGGTTGCAATGATGTGCTTTCTAATTACAGTGAATTCTGTTTCATGGGTATGAATGATGAACAATCTAGTAACAAAATAATTTCAACTGATCACATAATTACTGGGCAGTTTTGAAGTACCTGACTGTCTTTATGCATGTACTAGTAATTTTTCTGCATCATGTGATGCTGGAAAATAGCACAGCTTAGCACTGAGCATATTGAACTACTGTAGCAAAACTCTGGCTGTGCTTTTGTTCACACAGCTTGCATTTGGAAAAGGTAAAAGAAATAATTTCTGCCTTTAGAACCACTGAAAATAAATGGAAAATACTAACATTTATGATTAAAAAAACCCCTTTATTCAGCCTGAAATCCTAGAAGGCAGATATATATTAATTCAGTTTTGTGAATGGAGGGTTGCACAAACTTGTTAACCAAAGTACTATTAACAGCATTCCTGGTGGATTTTTCCTATCTCTCTTTAGCATACCACCTCTGTAACTGACACGTGGCACGGGGGTTATTACCATATGAGATTATGCGACATTGGTGTTTGCATTTTAAAAACATTTTCAGAACCTTGTGTATTCAAAGCATCATCCTGAGGCATTGGTTGGAATAGCTAGTCAGGTTTTGTTCAGAGATCTTTGTGAGTTGTGAGAAACAAAGCGGTTCAAGTGGAGTAGGTTTTAAATAATAGAACAGTTCCCAGACAATCAGGCTATCAGCCACTTGGATGCTTGATTGAAAGAAACTATGAAACCACTGAAATTTAAAATGCAAGTGGGAAACTGAGAACATTTTTTAAATACACCAGTCAGACACTTGCAAAACCATCAGGTATCATTCTGGAGTGACGCTGAGCTCTCAAAATGCCACCTTACTTTGCAAAGTGACTTAAGAGGACTGTCAAAAGGTGAGCAGAAATCTGGGCACAGAGCTGCTAACAGCTATGATTTGGCAATCGGCATCCTATAATGGCAGTAAATGGCAAAATGAGCTCTATTTTCTTCCCATTCAGAATTAGTGTATGTAAATTCAATATTGCTCAGGAGAACGGGAAGTCGTGACATTTATTTTTGATTTCAAAACCAGAACAAAACAGTAAACTTCAATGGCTTAGCTAAAGGGACGTTTGTATCTATTACGAGAGCTCAGCTGGTTGCAGCAGGAACTGAAATGTCTTTTGCAGCTCTAGGGGAAGAAGATGGTGGTCCTCTGTGGGAAACTTCAGAAAAACTGGAATTTTATTTGTTCAAAAACCTATCTGGCAGCTGGTAGGTGCCAACAGTTCATTGGAGTAATAGGTCATGTAGAAAACTCCTCTATGTTGTTTTTACAAATACTTTCTGATTTGATATATACGGATGGCATGATGGACAGCAAATTCCTCCTCTCACTAGTTCCTACTTTAAGATTCAGCATAGCTAAAAGCATTGTCAAGTTTCTCTAAGAGACTCAGGGACAAAATTTCCTCATATTACTGAATGCCATTACAAAACAGGAGCATGAAAGTCTTAGAGACACAGAGGTCATTCAGTAGCTGGGTACTCAACTTCGTGACTGTAAGTAATGAAGTCAAAACAGAAGCGTCAGTATCTGGCTCCTGGCTACAGAGGCTTGCCATAGATAAACCAGAATTATTGTGCCTCTAGTTGACTGGTAACAAGACATGTGGCCTTGCCTCCATTGTTAGTAGCCAAGCCTAGGTTTAGGTTCCCCCTCCTTCCTCACTACTAGCTAGTCATTATAACAGACCAACGCAAATACAAGACAAAAAAGAAAAAAACAGTTCTGCTTTTTCTTCTGTACGCAGCCAAATAATATGTAAACAATGTTTAAAAACAGAAGGTACCATTCACAAGTGATGAAGTGCTGCCTTTTCTCCCAGAGACACTCAGCAGTTATCACGATCTTGCTCCCACAAAGAAAATCTCATAGTCCAGTTGACTGCATCAACGAACTGCAGAAATTTGGGGTTGCATCATTCATCAAATCTGTGAGCCCAGTGAAGAAGCAGAGGCTGTGGGGTTTGTGCATGAGGTAGCAAAAAATTGTAGAAATATACATATGTTTTAATGACTACAAGATTGTTGTTTTGAAGCTCGCCAAAATTCATGACTGTAATATGAATCTTTTAAAATAATGCTTCTGGATATTCTTTTCATTTAAATAAACTCTGTAATTGTCCTCAATCATTTTGCTGTTTTCAAGTCTCATATATCCATGCAGCATTGCAATTTAAGTGATACACTTCTTTTCTTCAACCATGATGCCTTTGTACCTTGGAGAGAAAAATAAATAAATAAACGTAAAAAGAGACTTTAATGATGCAGCCCATTTTTATTACAAAGTTTAAGGATCAATTTTAATGAATCTCGGCTTTCCTGATATGCAGAAACACAACACTAAGTTAAACTTGTGCATATAGCTTGATTATTTCTTTAAGAAAATGTGCCATATTGGTCAGTGTATGATACAGCACTGTCTGACTGATCGGCAAGGTCTTTTCTAGATTAAAAATATACTAATGCTCTGCAGGATATATTTATGTAAACATTTAAATCAAAATTATTTCTTTTTTTAGGTCATATTTTGGAAATCCATGTTGCAAACATTATAGCCTTATCTTTATAGTTTTATATTTTCAAAATGTTTATGAGCATTTATTAATTTTTTCAATTTCTTAACTTGCTAGAGATGGGGCAAGTATGTTTATCTGCTATCTGACCACAAATGGTATTTGCATTGTATATTGGACTTGATAAAGTAGAAAAAAGATCTGAACTCCCAGTAGTTTCAACTGAGAGAAACTGAGGCTGGATTAAAGTTAAAACATTGCTGTCTTCCCTGTTTTTCACCTGTTTCTCACTAAAAGAAGCAGTCACATTATAGGTTTTACATTAAAAGACATAACATTGCAAAGTACTAAAAAGAAAGGAAAGCTGGGATGGATAGAATATGCTATTTTGGCTGCAGCAGGAGACACCAAAGAACTAAATAGTTTTTAAAAAAAACACAATACAGGTGTGAACAGTGGCATGTAATTAAAGATGAGTGTAAAGGCACAGCACCAGCATGCAGTGTTAAAATTAGTTCAACTATGTCCCAGCTCCACCAAAGGAATTCTACTGGCACCAAAAAAGTGTCTAGATATGTTGAAATGAAAAGATGAGAAACATCACAGATAAAGGGAGAAAAGTAGAATGCTTTCTACTTCAAATATCACAAAAAGTTAGTTGTAATGAAATGTTTAATTAAATTACTTCAGTGAGTGACTGTCAGCACCCAAGGGAAGGAATACAACAGAAGATTATGTGACAAAACAGAGAAATGGTCATCATTCACTATAATGCAAAAAAGTAAAGCTATTCCCAAAGTTACACTTGGGGATAAGGAATGTTTGTATAAAACAGGGATGAACAGAGTGACATTATTGAAAAAGATTAGGACTTGACTCGATGCAAGCTAAGAAAGTCAGCAGTGGGATACTCTTCCCCAAAATAGGGCCAGATGCTGGAAAAGAGAATAGCGGTTGTTATGAAGGGGATCGTGCTGCAGCCACTTAGGGAATGATAAGAGAGAATCAATCAGCTTAATTTGAAACAAAGGAAATTTACTTTAGGTGTGGAGAACAATTCTGTAATTATTAGAGCCTATAAATTACTGGAATAGCTCTTATGAATTTTATGAACTTTTGCTCACTGGAGACTGAAAAGAAGAAATTAGACAAACCCATTTGGTATATTTCATGCTGCTTCATTGGACAAGGGTGGACTAGATAATGACTCCCAAATCGCTGTATCTGTGATTGTGTCTTGACTCTCCAATTACCTGAATTTTCTTCCCACAGAGGACTCCAGTATAACCAGGACGACAAGAGCATACGTTAGGCAATACACACTTGCCTCCAAACAGACACTTCTGGTTGCACACAGCTAAAACAAGAGAGGTACATATGTGGTTTTATTCATGAAAACAACTTGGTGAAGGAAAAGTGGCTACGATCTCTATATACTTATTCTGCCTGCTTATAGGAGCTGAGAACTTGGTAGGTATTGTCACAGGGAAACACCCCTCAGTGTAAGAAGACTTCAGAGTCATGTGGTGCCAACAATGTTCCTATGCCTATCCCATCTCCCATATGCTTTGATGCAGATTTAATAAGGGAACATGCTGAGGGCACGAATGAAACTGAGATAGGGAAACGAGTAAGGTGTCTTTTAACCCATCCTACTATTTCAAGCTATTGCAATGGCCTCTCAGGGCTGTTGCAGCAGTATACAGTGTTAAGAGCAAGCCACCGCGTATTGCCATGGTCCAGATTACCATCGTATGCTGGAGGGCTTCAGAAAGGGCAGAGGAATCTCTACTCATTATCCTGCCTTTGACACAGATCTAGGTTAAAATACAACCAAGATGCAGGACTTCTAGGCACTATGTGTTGCTGAAGCAAAAGGTCTACATGTCACATCATTCTTACGTGTTTGACACTGGATTCCTTCCCACTGCGGAGGACAATGACAAGTACTCGGTCCAATACACTCCCCACCATTCTTACATTCCTGAAGACAGATGGCTGCACAAACATCATCACAAAGTTTGGTTATATCCCAAGTGATTACTTTTACTTCTTAATTTACATTTCAGGATGCCCACAAGAGGTTGATTGCTTTCTATACACAAGAGTCACATCATCTTCACTGAAAATCCATCTAAGGTAACAGGGTATTACAGAAGAGAGGCAACTAGAAACAAAAAGCCCTATAGCCAAAGCACACATTGAGATGTTCTGATACATCACAGATTGCTACAAAAGCCTGAAATACTGAATGAAGTCAGCATCACTCAATAGCTTTGTTTTGTCCAAATTTACCTTTCTAAAACTTACACCTTAATGAGAGATCTTTTGTTTGTTATGCAACTTAAAACATGGTGAATCAACTCATGAACATTAGATCCAGAGTTATTTTCTAGGACCCATTTTTCTGCACATTCGTCCCTGCTTATTAAGCCATAATCTAAACCACTATTATTTCTTATTGGTTACTTGACTGTTTGATAATCAAATCTCTCTTCCACAGCATCCAAGAATATCTCACCCCTGTCAACATGGTTAATACTTTTTTCAATAAAACTTTCCAATAATTATAGAAAGTAATACAGCAAAAGCTGTTTTTCCTCCATGCCATTAGGGAGCTCATTGGTCATATCACTATCTGAGCCTCAGGTGGGTACTATGACAGACATTAACACTTTATCTACTGGATTTCTACCAACCATCCTCATGCTGTTTTTCATGCAGACTGTGCTTTTATTCACACTGCCACATTTTATTTATGCACCATCAATATCTGCATTAAGATACTATGCAACTCACAGCTGTGCTACCATCACAGTCCTACTTCTCCCTTTCCTAAAGGGCTTATGCCCATTGCATCTTCTATTCCAATCATTTCCCACAAATTGAAATTATTTCACTTCATTGACTCAGCTCTTTGCAAAAATACAGGTGCTTCTTTATTCTTGTTTAAATAAGAAAGAAACAAATATTATTTTTAATACAAGAATTTAAAAGATATTTTGGTCTCATGATTTAGCCTAAGAAATGCATGGTATTTGTTCTCCATCCTATATTTTGCTGCCAAGTTACAGACCATTATTTTTTCAATGTGTGTATATTCCTGAGTTCTTTGGCACTAACTTCATATTACTTGTGTGGACAGAGTTGTCCTTTAGTCATATATTACTTTTAAGGTATGATTCTCCTGTTAACTGCAAGATACTTACGAGTGTTACATCTTTGTCCTCTCCATCCTGAAGGACAAGAGCAAATGTTTGGCCCTATGCACCTTCCTCCATTCATGCACCTTGGCTCACAGACACCTTAAAATCAAAACCATCTGCTGTTTAATACATTTAACTGATTACAGAGTAATTTACTGGATACTTTTGGATCCTGGAAAGATTTTAACAGTGGCTTACTTTTTTCACATCTTCTGCCTGTGTACCCATCAGGACAAGTACAGACATTATTTCTCATGCAATGACCACCATTCTTACACGGCGGGCTGCAGACAGCTAAAACATACAAACAGGAGGAAAAGGCTGTAGTTTGCATTTTGTTTGACTTAGCAATACACTTCTAGGAAACAAGAGTACAACACTAGAATTCTGATAGCTTATACAGACATTCAGCACTATCAGGCCTGTCTTGTAAAAATCATATTAATGTGGATTGGTGCCTACATCAGTAGTAAAAACAAAATCAGATAAAAAGAGGTCAAGGTTGGCAACTGTATGTGTACACAAGTAACCAGGCTACATAATATATAATGGAACTGGTTGAACACTGCTGAAAAGTTGAGTGGAAGACAAGGCAAATTTTGAGTCTCCCTTCTCCTTGGACATTCACTGAACCAGCCATAAAATCTAAAAAATAATGTAATCTCTATTTTATACTGCTTCTCAGGTATATGACTTGATTGTGAATTTTGTGTCTTATGGAAACAATGTTTTCTCACAGATTTCCTCATAATGGCAGGTAAGAGGGGAGCGGAAAAGAAAAAAAAATATTACCATTCTGACACTGGGCACCAAAGAAACCATGTGGACAGAGGCAAACGTCTGGCTTAGTACAGGAACCACCATTGAGACACACAGGGTCACACCTCGCTGCAGAAACAGGGTCAGGAAGAGTGGGAAGCATGACATCCAGATAAAATCTATAAAATACCCGCTTCTATTGCAAGGAGAGGAATTAAACACCTAAGATAACCACAGGTAACACCATTCACATAAAATCTTTACCCAAAATTTTAGGATCAGTATTACTTTCTAGAGGCGTTGCCAGCAGCAGAACTAACACACAGAGACAAGACGGAGTGGAGGTGCTCTGTGGAAGTAAGCAGCTGCCCATCGCTGCTGCCTGAGCCACACGGTTCCAAGTTTCAAAGTATGGGAGGTCCTATGTGTACTCTCCCAGGAATATGGAAGTTGCTGGAGCATTACCTGTACTGCATGTAGGTCCATACCACCCAGGTTTACACTGGCAGATGTCTGGAGTAAGACACTCACCACCATTTTCGCAGTGTCTGTTGCAAACCACTACCATCCAAGAAGTTGGGCAAAAATAAAAAAGAAGAGGAGGCGGGGAGGAGAGAAAGAGGTATGTTACAAATTATGCTTGATTCATTTTTCAGTTCTTTCCCAAATATTAACACTGGAAATAACACACCATTCCACTAGTTGAAGAGGAATTGCTGAATAGATTAATCCAGTCTCAAAGCCATAAAAAGCTAGCATCCGACAATAAAGGTAAATAAAATCTCTTTTAATGTAATTATCTATGGTTTGGTTATATTCAGTGTTAAAAATCTAGAAAATTTCGAATAATTCTAAAAAAAAAAAAGGGAAATTCAACACTAAGAGACAAATGGACACTGTTACATGATGGATTTGATGGACTCCAAGAAAGTTCACTCAAGTGTCCTCCATCACTTCCGCAAGTGCAGCTGCAAGCATAGAGTGACACAAGACTAACAAGCAAAGACATTAAAATATCGTGGCTGTGGAAAACCATGAATCACTTCTTCAGGACAACATCTCATTCTCTTTAGTATTGCTTAACAAAGAGCAGCATTTATTTTTTTTCGTGTCACAACTGAAACTAGAACAAGAAAAACTAACAATAAAGAGTCCTGGGATTTGAGGAGGAGATCAACAAAGGACTTTCTCAATTCAGGGTCAATAATGCAGTGGCACATTCAGGTGAATGATATATAAACAGCATGTCTAAATTTAGGCGCTCTGAATGATAAAAATTACCAGTACGAAATCTACTCAAAATTTGGAGTTGCCAAATTGCAGCATGTAGATTTTGCTATGTAGAAGACAATTTATGTGAGATTAACTAATTCCAATTTTTCAGCTATGATCACAGCAAATTTTCCAACTTTTGTGCCATGTTCAAAAAAAAAAAAAGACCTCATCATGTGTTTCTGAATTCAGTTTTCCTGTATCTCATTTTTTCTGACTCACCATTCACTGATACCAACTTCTGAATGCACCCCAGCATCTAACCAATTTAAGATGATGTAAGTTAGAAATCTGTAAGGACATATTAAACATCTCTGTGTGTTCTGAAGGTACTATCACATACACAACATGCTATTTTTCCACATTCGTGAATCATAAATAATAAACTATTTGCAATTTTTATTGTACGTTATGTTTTCAAAGTTACATGCAAATGCTATCTAACTAATGTTCAAAAAGCCCAAGTATGAGAGCCTTCAAAGAGGCACAGGTATTATGTCATTTACTAGCATTAGACAGAGTGCATCAAAAATTTAAACCATAATTTGCTTTCTTGCTCCTGAAGAACAGGAGAAATGTTCTGTACTCTTCTCTTAATGCATTTTTGCTTACTTGTGTCACATCTTGGTCCCACAAACCCATATGGGCAGGTGCAGAGATTTCTGGCCAAGCACGTGCCTCCATTTTGACAGGGTGGTTTACAATGTGCTGCAGATACAGAATTATATTGTTCAAGAAATCACCTCTAAAAAGACACATGGATTGGTTATGCTTCAGAAAAAGGGAAATGTTAATAATTGACACTGAGCAAAGAACTGGAAATAAAATAAGGAGATGTGTGTCATGCCTTTTGACAAGAATAAGTAACAAGAAGAACTTCATTCCAATAGAGCACACAGAGTCCCAACAGTGGTGGTCACCTGAAGAAAAGAAATCTGAGACAATTTCCAGACAGGACTTCTGACTCTTCAGGAGTGTTTAGCTTAGAGGCATCTACATTCACTGGTGAACTCCTCTACTTACTGTGAAAGCTAATTTTAGGAATATCCAATCACAAGCAACATTTACAGTTTATATCAAAAAAGTAGGATATATACCAACACATTACTCAAAGAGTTCTGTTAAAGTAAAATGAACACACCTCTTTGCTGTCAGAATGAACAGTCATGGAAGTTAATTACAGCATCCTTTGCATATTTATGGATTCAAAAGCAAAAAATATTCTATTTACCTTCCTCACAAGTGGAGCCACTGTATCCTGGCAGACATTCACAGACATTGGGCTTAATGCACTTCCCATGATTTTTGCAATCAGGTCTGCATACAGCTGTGCAAAAAAATCAACAATGATCTTCAGATCATTAATTTGTGGATATGAGTTACCACAGGCTAAATCAAAATGCCATACTCACCAGCCTGACAGTTATAACCAGCATAACCAGGCTTGCATTTGCAAATATTGGGTGCCACACACTCCATATTTTTGCCACATGTTTGTCTACATCTTGCTGAAAGGCAATGAAGAAAACAAAGAAAGTAATAAGGAAAATGAAAGTGGCATTTCAGCATAACTGTGTCTTGCCTAACATAATGAACGGATCACACAGAATCCATTAGGTCCCTGCCCATAAGTGGGGAGCCTGAGACACATCAGAAAAATATTTTTAAGCATATCCATACAACTAAAAGCCTGTAGGCTATGCCAATATTAATAATGAAAATGAGAAAATTCAATACTCTATGCATTTCACTGATCACACAGTAACAATGTACTTTCAAGTTATAAAGATGCCACAAGGTTCTTTTCTGCAAAGCATTTAGTGCAGTTATTTGTAATACCTCTGCAAGTGAAGCCATCTCCATAATAACCATAAGGACAACGACCACACTTGACGCTTCCATCCTGACTTGGCTCACAAGGTACGCCAGGAAAACAGGGTAAATCGGTACAGGTTACTGCTTTAGGAATCACAATTTCACTCACTTCAGGAAGCATTGTTGGTGGGATGGTGACTTCAACAAGGACAAAAGGTAAAAGATTTGCTTTATGCTTGGCTGATAGGTGCTGAACTCTGTGAGCATTTCCAACTTTGAATACTTTGCTTGGCAAAGAAAGCCCTTTGCTTTTATTTGTTCTGCTGCTAGGAGAAGTCTTCCTGTCGGCCTCAAAATAGCTGTAGGCCTCAACTTGTGCTCTTGTTTTCTTCTCAGGTGATACAGCATGGCTCCTTGAAGATGCAGTCATCACAGCATGTACTGAAGAACTCTCTTCCATGTTAGCAAGGTGACCACTGATGGTGCTGAGAGCATGAGCAATGTTTCCAGTAACAGCAGGTTGTACAGAAGCACTTCTCTGAGAATTAAGTGATTTCCAAGCGGTGATTTTTTTTACTGTGGAGGCTAGTGGAGTGCTGCTACTGACCATTTCTGTAGAAATAAATCTCTCGGGGACATCTGTAGAACTGGGAATATAGCTTGAGATGCTTAAATCCTTCTCAAAGAATGATTGTTGAAAACCTACAGCGTGTTAGAAAGAAAGGTGGGAAAAAAGCACAGGAATATTATGAGACATTTTTTTCCTTCTGAGGGTAGGGAATGACTTCTGAATAGAAAAACGTACAGCCCACTTATTCTGTGCTTTAGAAAGTCTCTCCATGTGGTATATCAGCATATATGTGTGCAGTAGAACCTAACTCCTAACTGGCAGAATTGGAGAAGATCAAGGTATTCTGGCTACGTCCTTTCCCACCCTCACCGTGGCCTTTTCTTGGCTGGAAGATAAGGAAAAAGCACTGTACGTATAAGAGATTTTCCCACACCAGACCAATAAACAGCTTTACCGTCAGAGCAAATTACCACCTCCATATACTGCTTCCAAGTAGATAACTGAAACGGAGTTTAAAGAAAAGATACCACTTATGGTTCACCAGTGTGTCTAAGTGCTAGTAATGAGCTACAGTCTAGAAGCAGATATTTAATTGCAAGTATGTACACGCTTATACTTACTGATGCACCATGGACAGTTATTTAGGTGAATAATCCACCACCTTGTAGCAAAAATATTACCATGTTTTACTAGCCAAACTTTTTTATCGACTTTCTTGAAGCTTCTGCATGAGTTTTATTAGTGGCATGTTTCACGTGTTCTGTAAACAACAGAGACTGACTCAGCCTCCTTGTTGAAAGGAGTGCAAAGTGAATGAAAAGTTCTTCATATACAGCCCAGGAAAAGCAGATGGTCTGGTGGGTTGTGGAAAGGAGTATGGCACTGTAATCCCAGAATGGCAGAATGCCGTATATGGGCTTTTATCATTATGGGGCAGAGGAAGAATGAAACTGGAGGAGATTATCCAACCTAACTTAAGCTCTGTCCCTAAGCCCATTTAGAACAGTACTAGAAAATGGTCTACAAAAGGTTAAACTTTACTGAATCTTATTACAGAATGCTGTCTCCCACTGCTGAAAAGCAAACTGTTTTGCAGCTGATGAAGAATTATCCAGCACTGGCAGCAGACTGAGAGAGTTTTCCTCCTCCCCCACTAACAACTCATAGATAAAAGGAAAAGACACATGAGAATTTCCTGCAAAGAAAGTCCCAGCAGGCACAGAGCTGGAAATGCCAGCAACACCGTTTATGGAGTTTTAGAATTAAGACATTCACTTGCTATATCCTTCACCCTTCCTTTGAATTAAAGTAGGAAAATGGCATTCAACATAATGCCATCAACTTTTGCTTATCTCATATAACAGATGTCTCTATCCCCATGTTACCTATTTTATGTCAGTGGTTACTCACAACAACAAAAGGCAACAGTAAGAACGTCATACATCACACTGTCAATAAAAGGACTTGACTGACCTAAGGGAGTTGTTGATATTGACATTTCAGTCACATTTTTCAGAGCAGAATACAACCCCAGTAATGAATTAAATTGAGTTAAACTGAAAAATTAAAGTGAGTAACATAAAACTGACTAGAACATTTATTTGCCAGCTATATTCTTATCAGTACGTGAATCAGAAATTCCTTTTCCTTAATCAAAAAATCACCTTTTTTCCCTCCAATTTCTCCTGTGAAATCCTTTCTTTCAACATTAGTGTCTTCAAAGCTTTCTAAAAACAAAAGATGTGAAGGCACATTAGTAGTTACTTTTGCTTCAACTGCAAATAAATTACAAACGGAGTTAAAGTTTTAGTACATAAAAATAACTCAAAATTCAGAAAGCAGATAAAAAGTAAAAATTCTTAACAGTTTTCAATAGAGTATTTTAAGAATACAAGTTTTTCAGTAATTGCATTGTAAACAAATGTTTGGGCACCTTATTTGGCAAATGCCTTGCTTTGGGTTAATAGTTTTATGTTTAGCAATTTAATAGAAAAATATTTTGTCAATAATTGCTTATATTATGAAAACAATGCAGAAAAAAATTTCATTGTATTCTACTTTGATATAAAAGAATTGGCATATTTTGTATCTATTTTTTCTGGTCATCTGAAAAAGTGTTTTACAACTATGTGCAGTCTGATGTTCTCATCAACTGAGATTCTGCTCTAGCCATCAACAGAGACACAGTTCTTTTTTGCTGACTAGCAAAAGAGTTCTAAGTTACTGTTAGAAACATGAAGCACAAGTAAAGATATTTTATCTGAATGACAACAAGACAATAGCATTCTACTGAAAAACAAATAATTTTACCGTAACATGACTTCCCATCTCCTTGCAGATTATTTGGGCATGGACCACAATAGTAAGAACCAAAAGTATTGAAGCAAAATACTCCAGGGAAGCAAGGACTGGATACACATTCATCTACATCATCTCGACAATTTTCACCTGCATTAAAATACAGAATTTTTTTAATAATACTGTGTCACTAGACTTTGACAGGGTGTTTATAAAAGATAAAAGTAGAATGTATGCAGGTGCTGAAATACTAAAAGGACATCTGTCAAGTGCAATGAAGTATTTCAGTATGTCTAGTAAGTACAGCTGACTAGGTTTGCTATTCACATTTTTTCATCTTATATCAACTATCTTGCTTATTGTGCAATATGGAGAAGATGGGCTGTGAGGACCACATGCTTATCTGCTGGCATAGGAGGAATCACACTGTAACCAAACTCATCACTCCTATGTTTCACTATGTTCCTCTGCAGAGGAAAACAATGGAAATTTACTCTCATAATATAAACAACCATTGTATTAATGCAAGAAAAATCTTGATGTCACATAACTTCATCACAAGATCATAAAATTTCTTCATACTCTAACAGTAAGCTATGTAGAGTCAAAAATTTAAAAAAAAAATAGTAGACATAAAATTAGAAACTCCTATTTATCACTAAACGTGATAACTGTGTGTAAATAAAGTAGCAATTTACCTTGAAGTTCAGGTGGACATTCACAGTAATAGCTGTTTATTCCATCCACACATCTGCCAATACCACACTGGTTAAGTTTACAGTCATCAGTATTCACTTGACAGAGATCACCTTCAAATCCAGCCACACACACACAAAGATATCTTCCACTTCCAGGTGGGAAATTAATGTTTGTCACACATGAGCCATTATTTAGGCAATCACACGATTTTACACTGACCTACAAGACATGCCCAATAAGACAGTTTTGTTTTCTTAATGAACTAGCAATGAGTTTTATAATTAGATATCTTAAACATCTTACTAGTAAGTGTCATTTTACTGTAATATTCATTACCTCTATTTCTACCTTAGTCTTTGCATTGCAGTCATCTGTCAAAGAAAATGTTAATTTATGGAGATTCATTGACAAAGCTTTCCACAGAAGGAGACCTGATGGGGAAAGACTGGCACCTTCTGGACCAGAATCCAATGTGAAATGAATAGCAGAGCCCTCTGGATCTGAAGCCAAAAACTGATATACAAAATCTTCTCCATAAAAAGTCTGTAGCATACCCTGAAAAGTTTCAAGCATTGGAGGCTGGTTGTCTGTAACAAAGGAGATATTTTCCTCTTTTAAGCAAAACTTGCAATATACTTCTAGAAATTCAAATTAGCATATCTTTCTATTAAGGAAGTCACATGTAATTATTTCTCTTCAAATCTAATGTCATTTGAATAGCACAGGAAAAAAACTAGATATTTTCATTATAACTGTAACAACACAACCAAGAAATTACTTATACTATGCAAGAGCTTGTAAAGAGGCAGTGCATCTCTACACACAAAGAACTCAGAATTTACTGAATTTAGCCACTGTACTTTAACCATGCAGAGATAGTTTGCAGATGAAAGTACAGGAATCCATAAAACTCAGAGGTGATTGCTGTTTCCTTTAACAAATAAATAGACATTGTTAAATAATACTTGGGAACGGGCTGCAGTGACTATCTTGGCAAAACTGAGCATGAGGTGCACGAGGTGATGGAATAAGTGATTCACTCATTGTTCCTAGGAAGGATTTCAACCACACAACTTACTCATTTGTAAGTTTTAGTCTATTTAGATGCCTGCACTGTTGAGCTCTAAGCTATTTGGCAGGAGTAACTAGATTTCTAGAGACATCAGGTGAAAACAAACAAACAAAAACCCGTCACCAGGACAAGTTCTGTGA
This sequence comes from Cariama cristata, assembly GCF_000690535.1. NCBI lineage: Eukaryota > Metazoa > Chordata > Aves > Cariamiformes > Cariamidae > Cariama > Cariama cristata. The sequence goes on along the minus strand of NW_009626138.1, from coordinate 28,096 downwards.
AAGAAAGAGAAGCCCTGGGGAGAGTGTAGGTTTTGTAGCTGGGAATAGGAAGGTGATTAAGATTGCTAAGTTTTGGGTTACAGTGACGTGACTGCTCCAAGCGGGAATCCACCCACTGTGGCAGAAAACATGAAGAGGAAGAGAGAAGAAGCTGTTATCAGTGTCTCCGCAGCTAGATTCTGACACCCTGTTCCTAATGTCATCCACTCTGGAGAAGAGGTTGTGCTCCTTGGTTTTGGGGAATTGCCTCTGGTTTACATTTTTCTCCCATTTCTGACTTTGGCAATATTGAATTCCAGTCTGTGGTTGTAACATGGAAATCCCTTGACTCCCTGACTGCTGGATGGGTTTCCTTTCATTCAGGTTTCATTCTTTTGGAACAGATATAGCTACCTTGGCTTTCAGTACAAGTTTGAAGTAGGAAAAGATTCAGCAAGACAGGCACCAGAAGTTCCACTCATACAGGACCCTTCCCAATCCAGACAGAGTCTTGCCAGCACATTCACCCACGAAAACACTGACAGAACACTTGTATTTGAGATGTTATGGAATTGGGTTGATGGGGCAGGCTGGATGGCTATTAGTAAAGCCCCAAGAGACGTCGCATTTGGTGAAGGGACCAATATCATTTGTATATCCAAAGACTAAGATCTGATCCAAAAGAGCTACAACTTCTAGGCTAGAACTTTGTATTTCGAAGAAACAAAATGAAGAATGTAGACATGGGTCTTCTTTTCATAGTGTGGTTTCTAACTGGACTGAAGGATGACAGCCTTGGATATACTTTCAAGTATTTATTTAGGCCATGTATTTATGCCATCAGTGTGGATTATGTCCAAATATTAAGTGGCTAATAAATATGACATGCCATTTAATTCAGTTTGTGTCCTCCTTCTGTTTGGTATCAGAGTCATTTGTTGGAAAATATCTTTTATTCCTAAATGTTGAAGACAAATATTTGTGGATGTAGCTGTGCCAAATATCAAAAGACTTCAAAGTGCCAATAATGCTGAGAGTTGTTAATTTTCTTTAGTTTTTTGTAATGGCTACTGGGGGTGGGGGGCAGGGCAAGAAAAAAACCACCTGACTTTTACATGTATGGTCTGGAAAACAAAGTATCATTTTCAGAAATTAGGAGAAATGTCAGATGAAAACCAATATCAAATTACAAGCTAAAGTAGTGGGTACTAAGCTTTAAATGAAACACTTAACTAGTTAAACTTAAAACTTCACTATTTCCATAAATTTAAAAACTTAGTAGATTTTAGACTTCTTGCTATCAAAAAAAAAAGCTATTTAGAACTTACTTTCAACAACTGACCAAGTTAATTTTGATATGTCAGGTCTGCAGAGTAAGCAAGGGCTGGTTGGATTTGTGTCTCCTTCACCGTAACAGAGTCCATCTATGTTGCATGTTTTCTCCTTTTAGAGAAATGACAACGCGATTCATTAATTTTTGGTTATCAAACAGTAAATCTGGATGAATTTGTAAAGTGTCAAATAAAATCTAATCTATTCTGCACTTCCACTAAAAAACTAAGGTTGTTTTTAAATCTAAACAACTGACAGTATATCTGGTTTTATTTGGTAATGATATGAAGTGCTTTTGGTTTGATTATTTCAATTCAAAACTGCCTCATCCCAGCCTCTCTTTCTGTGCTTATCATTTCTGCACATGGAAAATCCCTGTTGGAAACAAGAACAGGGTAGGTTCTGCTGATTTTTTCTCTATTTTCTTCTGCCTGAAAAGATGCACATTTTCATAATAAACATAGAGAGTAATGAAATATATACCTTTAACGTACATAACCCGGATTCTTGTGGTTCACATGTCTGACATGCTCCATCATATAATACCATTGTTTTAGAGTTGCTATAAATTAATCCATCATTAGAAATCTGCAAGATGTACAGTAAAAACGGATTAACCCATACAAGTGTCAACATATCACCAGCATGGACTGATAGCATGAGCTTCAATGCATTGATAGACACCTACATTTAGCTGTTTAAGCTCTATAATAGTCATCAGAAATCTAATCAATCTTGCCAATAAGTCTAGGCAGATATTTGACTAACCACATGTAGGTGTCTACTTTAGGGTAAACTGAATAGTGTGTAGGCTCTATTGACCTTATTGACTCAATCTGTATGAGAGCTCAGACATCCACCTCACACAGGGATTCGTACATGTAGACTGGGCTCAACTCAATTTTCCCATAAATGTGTCTAACAATTTGAAATGCTGTAGGGTAACTACCTGGCCTTTAACTTCCACTCTTGAAGAACAAGTGTTTCTCTAGGTCCTAGGTCGTACCCACCAGTCCCCTTGCAGGAGAACACTCTCAAATGGCACTCAACACTTAAGCTTAGGTGACAAAACTGAGACCCCCAAGTTAAGCAAGCTGAGTTCCACCTTTAGTACCATTAAAAAAAGGATAATATCTATGTAATATATTTTCATTTTAATAGGAATATCCATAAGTGAACATTTGAAATTTCTGCAAGTACCTTTATCTGCCACCTGGCAATGGGTTTATCATCAACCAGATCCATGACATCAGACTGCTGGCCATCATTTGGTAATGGGCAATCAACAGTCCTGGCATTTTGGAAGGCAGCTGGCATAGTTAGACGTTCCCCAGGAATCCATTGTCTATCACTGTACTAAATGTTAAGACAGAAATTCTGGTTTTCAGTGAAATACATTATGAAAATATTTTTATCAGAGAAAAAGAACATGTATTGCACAGTGTTTGAACAAGTTTAATGTCTATGGATTAGAATGCAGTGGGAAATATTAAATGCCATTATTTGCACACTTAAATTTCTACCTAAGCCTGCCACTGTGGAAGAAAAGGCAGAGAAGTCTTTCCTCCCACACAGCTCTTTGGCACTGCATTGCCAAGGACAGTTCTTCTAGCTGGAGAGTAATAGGAGGGTTAAGCAGTGGGTGATCTTCTAACAGCACTGATCTGATGTCTAAGTGCCTCCATCTCCACTCCCATGAGAGGACAAGCTTTAGTCGAAGGAACAGATGAGGTTTTTGGCAGGACCCAGGTATCATTCTGGGTGCTGGGGGAATACTGGCAGTTAGCCATTAAGCCCTTGCACAAGCCAATAGATTACACCATTAACCCTGTAGACTTTTCTTGTAAACTGCAGTGAGGACAAGTCATCCAAGGATCTATCTTGAGAGTTCAAGGTAATAGAATAGGGATGATAATACTATTTGACTGAAGTATTGATGTGGAATCAGGGATAAGCATACTGAAAATAAAGTCAGATGGAAGTAAAAATCCAGACAGACTAAGAATCAAGAGAACAGCAAGATCAAAATAATTTTGAGCTTGACTAGGTTTTACTGAGCTGGCACATTTTTTCAGTTACTAAAGCCAATCAAGACATTTATTCAATCCCAGTCCTGACATGGGGAGTCATCTGCTGATAAGGCCTTGCTTTTTTTTTTTTTTTTTAAATTGAAAAATTACAGAAAAATAAAAGTTTTTGCTGAAAAGCTGTATGAGTCATTTTTGTTCCAACCAAACATTTTGTTTTTCTTTCACCCTATACTCAGTTAAGGAATCCACAGCAAAGGTGAGTAAAAGTGTAACAGCTAAATATTTCTAAATATGTCATTTTGAGTACATTTAGTACTATAACCTTTGGAATGTGATGCAGTCTATTTCTCCAGAAACTTTTTGTTATTAGCTGGAGGCAAGTTCAGATAATTTGTTTCAGAAACATATTAACCTTTCAAAAAACAATTAAAAAACCTTCAGATCTACTAGCACTCTAGCCTGCTAGATTCATACAAAAACTTACTTCTGCATTTCAATGTAAACAAGAAGGGACTAAAACTGCATTTTTGTTTTGGGGAGGTTAAACACACTATCACCCTTTACAAAAATCTTAGCAAATTCTAGACTTGTGTAATCACAGGTTCCTTCGCCATGTCGTACCCAAACCTCTGTTCAAGAGATGTGCAGTAGTCCTGCGTCTGTGAGGTACTTCAATACATAATTCTCTGAATCACCTCTTTTAGCATCATGCCCAAGACCTACACCCTTCTTAACATGGTAGGACAGCCCATGGGCAATGGATTTGATTTAACCTTTCAAAACTGAAAATATAAAAAATAAGAAATCCAGTTTGTATTAGCTCTAAATTCTGCCAAAATGCCTCTTTTATGAAATTTTGATCATTTAAGTTTAATCTCAAAATACATGGAGTTCTATACTGTTGCAAGTCCATTGACATTTGCATAAAGTCACTGTTACTCTGGCCTGAAAATTAAACAAAACTAAACAAAACAAAACAAGCCAAACATCCTTTCTTTTGTATTTTCAAGGAAAAAATTCTCAGCTTCCTCCTCAACTGCAGGTAACAGTAGTAGTGTTCATTTGATAACCTGGCTCTCATCAGTGAGAAGATCATCAATAAAAGCGCTTAAATAGAAAGCTTTTGTAGTTGGAGCCAAATACACCACCACAAAGAGTGTTATATTGGAATATCTTGCCATGAGTTACAACTGAGACATTTCAAACTGTGATAAGTGAATTCCCAATAATTGTCTCGCTGTGAGCTTGATCTGAAAGTCTTTCAACCTAATGGAGTGTAAACTTACTCTCGACTTTATCGTTTCAAGCCAACTTGCAGATGAGTGGAAACACATTGTGTTTCAGAAAAATCTATAGCCAGCATTGCTTTATCTGTCAAAATAATTTTAGCATCTGCTGGAACTAGCTAAGAAAAACTTTTGTCTCAAGAATAAAATTTTCTCATTGAATGGTTCCCCTTTCGCCATACCCCCCTACACCATCATCACATCAATGAAAACCAATTTTACTTTGAAGCTCTTTTTATTCTCCTGTCTAATATGACTTAAAAACTTGTAATTGCCAATTGTTTATTCCAGGCCAACACTTGTAAACTGCTTGTAAATTTGCCTTGAGCAAATTCTAGATCTGACTAACAACAGTGTCTCTATACACGTTCCTCTTAGTTTACAGTGCAACATTTTTAATCTCCTGTTCAAACCTGAAGTATAGCGCTGACATATATTATTAAATAGCCATGGTATTCTACCCCAGGGAAATGGACAACATATCAAAAATGCCTTTCTCTTTCTGTATAGATTTATTATGTTTATAAAAGGGCTATCTCAAGCATTAGATTTGAGACAGAAATCTAGTAATGTCTCTAACCTTGCCGTCCCTTTTCAAGGAAGTGGTATTTCAATTGCTCTCCATAAGCACTTTAAAAAAACGAAACACTGTGTACTGGTTGTTACTAACAGGGCTGCCCTTGCCCTTTTCTGATGGATAGCTGGTGTATGCTGTTATCTCCCTCTCGGCTGCTGAACATTCCCATTATGTTTTGCATTTCTCTTATCATGGAGGAAATGGCAATCTTGCAAAGACTTGAGTGTCTGCTGCAAAGTGCTGAGTGCCATTGCTTTTAGCTTCTACTAAAGCATTGGGTTGCACCCACATCAATGAATAATACGTTAGACAGTTTTTCCCTCATTCTCTGAGAAGTCTAAAATGTAATTGTTACTATTCAGGGGGACCTACCTGTAATTTGATAATTTCACATTTCAGATTCAATGACTCCCTGAAGCCATGTCCAAAAGCTTTCACTGATGTGCAGTCATACTGTCGAATATCGCACAGCCCAGCATTCTCCAGCTCTGTAATTTCTGGAGCCTGGTCTTCAAAGTAGAGATTAGACAATGAATGTCACAATACATTCATACGCATTTACATCAAGCAATATGTTTATTTCATTATCCAACTAAGAAAACTATGTCAACAATGAAATCTGGACCCAGCCGAAGAAAGGCATAAAGAGAAACATTTTTTATTGTTAAAATGAATCTTAACTTTAAAGTTAGGCTTTTGTCTTCTCTTGGAACTTGAATACATTGAAGCAGAGAAAATATTCATCTGATAACAAACACTTGTGAATATGTGTTTTGCTATCTCATCTATGGCTCTATACATCACATTTACAGAATAAAATCTAAGTGAAACTCAGGCCCTAGCAATAGGAACTGGAAAGGTTAGAGTCATGCAATAATTTAAAATGGGAATTCTTTTGTTTAAAGACGAAACAAAAACATCTCAGGTGGAATTTATTTCAGGAAATAAACTGACAGATTTGAACACTCAAAAATAGTTTTTATGAAGCAAAATCAGTTTATTTGACTTCAAGAGGAATAAAAGATTTCTTTTTATTATTCTCTTACCTCTTTCTCTATTTGCTTTTAAATAGGTCACTAAAATAAAAACACCATTGCAAAACAAAATATTTTTGTTTTGTTTTGAAAGGGTTTTGACTTTTGTAGTACTTTTCATATTTTTCCAGTGTACTTGCTTAACCGAATTTTTAATGAACTACTTATTTACTGAAAAAAACAAAACAAACCAAAACCCTGCCCAGCTCTATTTGCTGTACTTCTTTTTTCTTCACCATCAGTTCTGCTCCCACGACATCTAGCAGTTAGCTTACAGAGATGTAACATCACCAAAGAGAAAGACATCCCACTTACAGTTAATAAACAGGATCATATAGATCAAAAAATTACATACAAAAAAATTAGGAAACGGATGGATGCGGCAGGTCTTCCCTTAAGAGGACAGCATGTGGAAACATTGCTAATCTCTTGGGACAATGCTCTGGATTGCAAACTCACTGAGTGCTAAATTTTTTAAATCTGACATACCAGAAACTAAGCCCATGTTTTGCCCTTCAGAAACAAGAAGGCCGAATAGAAAACAATTATGGCTGTATTAAACTGGAACTACATTGTTGGATAATGAACAGGGCCACCATGTATGTCAGCATACAAAAGCAGGAGAGAAAAGCAGCAAAATAAATGTATGTTGCACAAACATTGAGAACATTATTTAAGTAAATCTTGTTCTTTCCCCCGACTTACCAGACAATATGCTGCAGTCATATGAGCTGTAGCCTTGAAAACATGCACAGCCCCATTCTGTACATTCCCCATTACCACTGCAGAGACTGGGACACTTTAATGCAGTAAGTAGACTCTCAACCGACCCTTCAAGTTCCTGTTGGCTGTGATTTATTTCTTCTAAAACTCTTTTCTCACATTCATTCTCTAGAAGAGCTAAGGAAGCTTCTGCCCAACTGAGGTCATCTTTCAGCAGCAAATCTTTAACACACATATTGATCGCATCCTCTATTCGCTGGCCAAGAAGACCACCACAAGATCTTCCTATACTGGAATTAGCTATTGCCTGCTGGCATAGTAACAAAGCACTAGACTCGGTGAGGCCAGAAGGTGTGGGCCAAGAAGGAAGAAACTTTTGATCTGTGTCAGTGGCGTGGTCCTCTGGGAAAAAATAACTATATCCCTCTAAGTCTGTTTGGCTAAGACTTTGGAATAGAAATACTGGATGGTATTCATAATAATTTTGGCGCTTCCCCCTACTTGTAACAGATTGACTTTTATGAAGATGACTACTGTAATGGTGAGAATTTCTTACAATGCCTGAGCTTGAGGTTCCTTCTCTTTCTACATCAGTATTTCCCACTAAGGTTGCAGAGACACGTGTCTTCACTAGTGATGCTTTGTGAAGTTTGGTTTGATTATCCTCCCTCTGTAGAAATGTAGATGAACCCATCTCATGTGCAGATGAACGCTTCTTTAAGCCTCTAACAAGATCAACAGGACCGAGATACTCAGCAGTGACATCCAGTCCTGGTATCAAAGAAAGAAATCTACCATTTTCACTTTCTTTACAAGACAGAGGAAGTTCTGAGTGAGAAACTGTCTCTAGTTTATTCACTGATCGATATAATTCATCATCTTCAAGTGTGCAGTCACAGAAGACTATTTTTCTAGAAGATGCTAAAGAAGCAGGTATCTTGTCAAACAAGCTATCTCCTGGTGAAATTCTAGAGGAGAAAGAAAAATATGAAACTGTATCTGAACTATTTTCATTGTTTTAGTACAGCATTAACATTTGTTTGCTCTCTGTTGTTTCATACTTCTACAGCATAGAGCACAGAATCTGCAGCATACAGCTATATTTAAAGTCCAGTTAAATCATAAACCCATGAAAGTAACTTATAACAGAAGAATTGGGAAGAGTGGACATTTTCTGTACACCTTGACACTTTGTTCAAAACCTACTCAAACTAATCTTACATCATACTACTTAAATACTAATTTGGCACTTCAATTTCAATTTTCTCTTAAATTAATTATGGAATGTAATGATGGTATTTTAACATTAACTTAAAAACTTACGAAGATTTTTTTATTATTATTATTTTGACAAGTTTTTAAGAGTGTGAAGGAAAGGTTGAACCAAAAATGATGACATTTGATTGAAACAGAAGTATTTTGTTACCTCCATTCCTTAATAAAAGAAAAAGGAACATTAGCATGGTTTGGGATTTCCATCCCACTTGCAGTGTGATAGTCATTCTCTGCACTTCCGTCAAAGGTGCCACAGAGTCCCATTGTATGTCTGTAATCTGAACTGGGTGCCCTAAGTGTTATGCTCATTCCCCATTCACTCACATCAGCACGAACGAAAGCTCCGGAAGAAAACAAAACCTAAAAAGAGATTGACAATATCATCATGAGAAACATGATTTTTATTTTACCTACTAAAACCAGGTATGTTTGTTGGCAAGGAACAATTGGAAAAGGCCAGGCATATAAAGACATCCCAATAAATTCCTGCTCTAACTATTCTGGATCAGGCAAATTTCATTATTTCTTCTTCTTGTGAAGCCCTGTAAATAAAAACCCTATACATCTCAACCTTAGCAGGCAGCTAGGTCCATGGGAGCAGGTGCACTATAGGTCCATGAACTTCATCCATCATTAGCAGGTATACTGTGGAAGGTCAGTGACTGCAAAACCCCAGAGAATCAAAGACCAAGTGCGCTGCTCACTCTTCACATGCTAGCATATGGAAAGGGATGATTCTGGCAATATGAACAGACTCTTTGGCAGCACCTTTCTCAACTTCCTTTTTGTCAGCTACATGATTCCCTGTATTAGTAGCTTAACATAGAGTCACTTTCTACTTGCAAAGCTGATCCTAAATGTTGCAGATAGCTCAGAATATTCTCAAATATTTACTATTTCATTTTAGGCAACTTTACACTCTCTTGAAAGAAATACTAGAAGTCTCAAGAACAAAATCTCCTGCAAGTTTAAATGCTGTTTGTACTATTAACTTGCTGTACAAATCTGAGCAAGTCACTTAATTTTTCTGGTTTCTCAGTATTCTTTTAATTTCTCTATTGCCTAATGTTATCTTAATATTTCGTATCTGAGGTCTTCAGACGAAGTGCTTCATATTTGAAATAGTCTTATACCAACAGCCAAACCCAAGTTCAAAAGTCATATCTGTTTTTATGGCTTGCTTTCCAGACCAAAAGAGTGATTAAAGAGTAGTTGCAGGCTTCATTTTTATATTCTGTTTCATTTGAAGTTCAGTGGAGTACTACAGCAATTCTATCTACAAAAGAAAAGCTACAGGAAATTATAAAAGCAAACATGAATGTTTTATCTGAGGGCCACATTCTCTACAGAAGCCATCTACACTTCTAATTCTGTGGATGTCATCTGGCATACTTAATTATCTGCATGCACAGCTTTCCTATATGACACTGGCATGAGCAAAACAGAGCACACAAAGACCTCATTTTGGAACATTAGGGCTGCTAAGTAAGTGCATATTGAATCTGAAAACTGCACCTTCCACACAAGGGTAGTATACTGTGAATGACAACATGTTTCCAAAAAGGTATGCATGTTGAGACATCCTTGTTTTTGAGGACAACGTGCTTCCCTTACAAGCAAAATATTCATCAAAGAACTACAATTGTAAAATAAATATTATTAAATTGCTTAATTGCAGAAATAAAACATGGTTTAGTTCTGAAGTTGGTGTGAATTGGTAAAAATATTTGCTGAGATAACCATTACATCTACAAGCAATTATTTACTACTTACTGTTACTTTTCTTCCTAGGTAGGATTCAGTGATTCTGACATTGCTTCCTGTTGTGTCTCTATTTATTACAGTTAAGTGTGGCTGTGACTCACGTAGCTGACCACTGCACATGTCAAATGCAATTATATCACTTCCTTCTTTGGCAACAAAGCCACAGTTACAGGATGCTGGGTAGTGAAGACTTCCACAGTCCCACTGGCGAACATGAACTTCAAAATCTCGAGACGTACTCTTATAGAGAACAAATGTTCCTGTTTTAAAATTGTCATAGAGTCTGGAATCAAAAGAAGAGTGTGTGATATCACTTTGATTACAAAATAACTGTATCACCACATGTCAGCAACTTTATCTTAAAATAGATTTCTAATATTTGGTGAACTTTGATACTGCAACTCATTTTCCTGCATCAAAAAAACTAAACAGTACAGCCCACAAACCAACACACAACTTTGTTCAGAACAAACACCATCCTATCTTCCTCTGTGCAGCTCTAAATCAAAAAAATTAAATCTGTTTTACAACAGAAAAATAGGGAATAAAAGAAGGATCATGAATGGAGTATATGTAGACAATGCTTGTAAATGGAAACATAACCATGAAGTCACTGCCATTCTTTGATGTCTTTTTTAACAACAAGGAACTGGAGGGTACTTCTCAACCTCTGTGTTTCTACAACAGCACACCTATGCAACAAGAGCAATAAGATGCAGAGCAGTGAGCATGTGGGGAGCAGCTGCTGAAAACTGCATAAGTACCCTTGACAAAATGATTTAGAAAGACACACACTTTTAAAAAGGTCTGCTTTATTAAGATGGAGATGGACAGTGCTTATTCCCAAAGATCTGAAAATTATTTAAGATGAAAACCATAAACAGCTACTTTCTTTTTTTTTCCTTAGGGTTAGCCATCTGTTCCCTGAAGCAAGGTTAAAATAGCCAATTTATGATTCAGTGCTGAGGAAAAAAAAAAAAAAGAAAGAAAGAAAAAACCCCAAACTTTTGCTGCAAGTTTAACAGCCTCTTGGCTATAAACGGCATTTGACAGTTAATTGCAGAATGGTGATTTGCTTTGTGTATAATAGGCCAATGGGCCAGCAGTCAAACTGCAGATGGCTACCCTACTTGGACTGCACAGGATTACCCATGATTTGGGAAGGACAGTTACTTTTCTATTTGTTTGCTCAATCTGTACAATAAAGTAGCAACAGACTTTATCCTTAAAAGGAAAGTTCTTTCCTCGCAGCATCGTGCTTCCTGCCAGATCATATCACCATAAATCATTGCTTCATAAGAAAGCATCGATGGTTAAAATGCCCAGTGAAGCCATCCCTAAAATTTCCACTGAAGAAGGAACTGCAAGATCAGGATAACCCCAGTGACTTTATTATTATTATTATTACTAGTCACAGTGCTATCAGAGAAGCAATTATAACTTGTCTTTTCCCTTCTGTTATCAAGTTCACAAGAAGAGTCGGGTTTTGGGCTGAACATCCTTATCTGGAGGCAACATATCCACTTCTTCTCACCCTGCCACTTGAAGAAATGTGCTTCTGCTGAGCAGAGAATATAGAAGTTCCACATGTGGAACCTGTGTTTGTTTTGACAACTTCCATGAATTAGAAACACTTTGAAAGACAGAAGTTTACCAAAAACATGCCAACTGTGGCCAGGGAAGCTGTCTTCACTTTAGAAAGGTCAGTGATGTGCAAGTGACAGCAGTGAATAAGTCGCTTTCAATGCCATTAATGAACTCAGCACAATGTTACGCAGACAGCAGATAGCTCCTAGCAACTTGATCCTTACAAGGATTCAGATATTGACACCCAGAAATAGGGAAACTATGCTGTAGATTGGAAACACCTTTGCATTAAAACAATTTTGCCTTATCAATCATTTTATCATTGTTCATATTTAATAATATTTCTGTCTTTCATAGTCAACAGACTGTATAGCAACCACTCTCTCTTGGCATACTCCTCTAAAAAGGAAAATAGTCCATTTGTTTCACTCTTTTGTCACAACCCCAAAACTTGCATTTAGGAATACAAATATTAAAATATTATCATGACTGCCAAGCTTTTACTAACTAAAGCATGTTTATCCTTATTGTCCAAGGAAGAATGTAAAACATAGAGTGTAGCTGTGGAAAACTACAGCTAACTTTTATCACCAGCACAGATTTAAAATCAATCAATCAACTCCCCAAAAAACACACACAAAAAATCCCAACACACAAAATTAAGAGCAGCAATACAGTGATTACCTTCCATCAAACGTAATTATATGAGGGTCAGTAAATGAGTAGCAGTAGGCAGTGGGTAGATCCTTTACTGTAATCTTCAAAACAAAGAAGCACATAGTAAATCATGTCAGCTTAGGAAATAAACAGACTCAGACACATTATTTATCTCATGATACTAGTTTACATTGTAATAAATATATTATAGTATACTTTTAATCAATCTGAGTAGTTCTATCAATATTAAAATATTTTTAAAATAATTCAAATGAAAATGCAGCATTTCAATGAAAATAAAACAATGGAAAATTGACCACTTAGAAATCTTGGTGTCAGTCAGCAAGTCACAACTGAAATAGAAGCTTCATTAACACCAGCCACATTTGTGGCCAGTTGACAGAACTTAACATGAAGATTTTCAACCTGTGTGCTTTCTGGAACATAGCCATTCCACAGGAAATTCTCACTGGATATAGGTTTGACTGCAATTCTGGTAATTCTGTCTCCATCCTGCATAAAGTCTGTCACAGCAGTGAAATAAATTACAGCTTGACTACAGATTCCGTTATTGCAGGGTTTCTGGAGAAGATCCACATGACAAGAAGAAAGAGCCAAGTTTAAACCTAACTGCTCTTTACCTGTTTTAATGAAAACACATCATTAGTGAGTTTTCCTCTAAATAAGTCACATTTTGTATATTACTGTTAATATAGATACTAACTTATTTACAAACATTTTCATAAATTAAAATAATTATGCATTTTTCTTGGGTTTGATAATGCAAAATCCCCTCTCTACAACTTCATACACACCCCCAAGAAAATGGTTTTGAGTTTTCCTGTTTGATAGACAAATGGAAATCACAATAGGTTTGCTAATGTGACATAGAAATGGTTGTCTGCATAGGTAAGGCTCCTCCTGGGGTCCACAGGACTTGTGCTTGAGGAAGCACTACAGAAAACAATAGTAAAAAATGAGGACTTCACAACTACATATACAATACTTGCAATACAACAGGTCAACATTGAACTGCATTATGAACTTTGCAAGTATTACAGTATTCCGTCTACTCAAGTTAAAGAATATGGCTCAGACATCCATAGCTGCCAAAACCACCTGCTAAGTTCGACAAGTAAGGGATCAAAGACACATTCTTCCATACTTTCAGCAGCAGTATATACAGCCTGTGAATACTCTGTTTTAACATTTTATAAAGTGTTTTACACTGTAACAGCTTCTCCAAAGAAGA
>NW_009626138.1:0-14584 GCF_000690535.1 Cariama cristata | reverse complement strand
AATTTGAAAAACACATTAAACATACAAAATGTAACAAAAAAATCAGGATAATACTTACCTTCATCAACACTATTTAATGTTAGTGAGATTTTGCAGTCACTTTCAAGCTTGCTAAACTCAGGACAAGGAATAGGAATGCTACTTTCTATTGCCAGTCTGTATTCCTTCCCATCTTCTGATATATCATATGTTTCTGGATGTATCTAGCACAGAAGAAATTGTACTTAAAATGCAAGCTTTGTGAGTAAACGACAGCAGTGCCTACTAACCAGCTAGGAGTCCAGTAATAAAAACTAAAGAGATGGAATGGCACAGTGCATGGCCTGCTCCACTTGATCAGGCTTATTTAGATGGCCTGAAGAGCAGTGGCATGCTGGGGAGAAGATGAGGACACAGCAGCAAGAGTCTTGAAGAGGTAGGAATAAGCGGTAAGGATAAGGAAAAGGCAAGAGTAAAGGCTAGCTAGAAAGGTAAGGAATTAGCAAACCACATTAACACCACAAAAACGTATTCTCTGGGTAACTTCTGGAAGCTAAAATACAAACAGCTTGGTGTACTGTCTGGGGCAAGGGAGCAGGAAGCTATCTACAGGCAACAATGTCCCAAAAGAATTTGGAAGCACCATATTTCTCCTGGGATTCCTCTCCATAAACTTACAGCTTACTGTAGATGCATAACCAAAAAAGCAACTAGAGGTCAGTAACAGAGGCCTACAACTGAACGTTGTACACTGGGTGAAATCCTGAACACAGCCTCACAGGAAAACAACAATAATGCATTCACACTTTGCAGTGTGCACTACAGACTTGCACTTACATAAAATAAATCTGGGCTCTGATCCTGCAGAAATACAAGCTCAGGCTTAAGGATTTGCCCTTCATAAAGTTAACAGGACTATTCCCAACATGCAATGACACACAGTACGTCTTTCTGGGATCGGGATCCCATTCCTGGCCAGCAAATGGGTCCCTATAGCTATACCCACAGAAGGAATTAAAATGAGTTTGGAGCTTGGCCTCTGACCAAGGGGCATGGCATGGTTCATGTCCCAGTTTCCCTCTTTAAGCCCAGGCCAGGTTGGCCTCACCCTTCCCTCACCCCCATGGCCAGCTGGGAAGAGGCCTTGGCCTAGGCTATCCCATGAGCCACGTGCTGGGGCAGCCTCTTGGCACAGGCCAAAAGCATGCCAGAAAGGGCAGCAGCAGTTAAACGTAATAAAGAACAGTGTGCCAGGGCTCACATCTGAGCTGTAGCCCTCCTAGTTTACAAACACAGTGTCTGAGTAGATCCCTAGCTGCTGGAAATGAAGGCTTTCACTACCTGTGTGAGTTGCCAATTCAGCCTTCCTGCACCTTGAGTACACGGGGAGCACAGAAACAACTTTGACTCTTCTGCTTTCTGACAAACTTAAGTTCACTACAGCCCACATCATGCTCTATCAATTCAAAATTAATACACTTTGAGTGCCTTCTAATCAGAGAACTGACAGCTGTAGCAACACTCAGAAATATTCCTACTATGATGAAATAAAACATTATTTTCTTTCAAAATTACCTTAATGCCAGCAAAAAATTCCTTGCTCTCAACAGAAGAACTTTGTATATCTGGCTTCTCCATGAAAAAAGCAGAACTGCTACAGTAGACCTGTAGGGCAAAACCAGCATAACAGAACACATTTTTGGTATGAAGTGGTCATATGAAGACAAAACCCAGCCATCATGGGTCGGTTTGACGGATTCATGAGGCCTAGTCTTCTGTTTGTACCAAAGTTACCAATTGCCAGTGGTGCTGCTTAAGAAAAACATACATCCACTGAACCAGTTCCACGCTACTAGACACTGTGGATTTGCTTTGGTTTTGTATTTTTTCTTCATTTACTTTGCTGTATCCCTTTTGAGATGTGTTGACCACACACGCAATATTTCAGATCCTGAGAAAGCCAAGGATTGACAGTAGCAGCAGGTAGTTTATGGCTGTGCCTTTCCTTTTGACTGTCACTGAGCTAACATTGTCAGGCAACTATTCACAAAGTACCCAAAGGATTTTTGAGAATTAGCAATTGCTATCGCTGTCCATAAGCCATCCAAGCAGTCTGGCTTTGACTTGTATACACATGCACACCAACCACGTGCTTTTTTTGTTTTTATTTTGGCCAGAAGAAATTAACCTGTATTTTGGTATATACAGGTAGAAAGCTTATTGATTTTCCAGTGCTTAAGCTTCTCAAAGTTACCATGAGAGCCTAGGTCTTCATTCTGCTACCATGGAAGGTAATGTAGGTACTCCCACTGCTTTTGATGGCAGAGATGAAACCATTTAAATCTGATCCTAGAAACAAAACCATCAAGCAGCAACTCATTATTGATTCAAAGAAAAGAAATCTATCTAATGTATCAACAACACAGCTTCTCACAACCTCTGCCTCTTACAGCCTCCAGCTGCATCCAAAAATCCTCCTAATTTACAGTATCAAACAAAATCACACTAGAGGGAGAAGATGCAACTTGAATAAACGTTTATCTCCTGAAGGCACACTACACTGTACCGAGACAGACAATCTCAAAAGCTTAATGGCAGTGATAATTGCTGGTATAATCTGTGGTACTTCCACATTCATATGGGCACTGGGCACTGGGCACTGTTCGTGTAAACAACAACTACAGGCAGTATGCTTCTGTCAAGAAAAACCATACAGCAATGTGCTGGGACTGTGTCTCTAACTGTCGGTGTCTACCGAGCCATATTTACAAAGATACAATGAGATTATAGTTATGTTTTAACATACTCTGTCTCCAAGTCTGACGTTTATCCCATCCAGTTCTAGAAGTGAGAAGGTATGAGCTGCTCTTTCATGTTTCAGTTCTTCTCTGATACCTTCAGGAGAAAGTCTTGACCAAGTTACAATGAATCCAAGAGAGCTGTTTGCAAAAGGAATGCCAAAGGTACACCTTAGGTAAATGCTGCCTTTGATCAACTCTGCTACAACTTCAGGAATGGCTGGCAGTGGTGGTGACACAGACGGAGATGATGAGGCAGCCAGGTTACCTAGTCAAATGGAAGTGTGGTTTGTGCTTTTTATTTTGTGCAAAACCAATACTGAATGAAATGACATTGACATATATTTTTCAATTAATATACTAATACCATTTACCTTTTTTCATATGGGGAAATATTACATAATTGCTTAGAGAATCAGAGAAAACGTGTATGTTCCTTTTCTTAATTATTAAAAGGAAGAAAAACTTTATATCAGCCTTTGATTATATTATAGGCAATAGGAAGGTGCTGAAGAGGGGGGAAGAAAAACAAAACCAAGGGAATAAAATACAAGTAATTATTTTATGAGACAGGAGAGCGCAACATGCAAAGGAATTCACCTGACAGAAGAATATTTTCTCTACTTCTGAAGAAAGGGAAAAATAAAAAAGAAAAAAGGAAAAAAAAGAAACGGCTATGTAAAAAGGAACCGAATAAGCAACAGTATGCTTTGCAGATTCATCTTATATTCTTATTTGACTCACAAAGAATCAAAGTAATCTGTAAATCAGCATTATTAAAATTACTTTTTAACACCTCGGTACTTATTCTGAACATTATGCTGAGAAAGTACTTTTATAATCCAAGGTCTGAAGTTACCTCCAAACTGCTCGTTTTGCAACAGATTGAGCAATACTGTTGATAACATGAACATGTTTTTATTCAAGACAGAATATTACTAAATGTTGACATTACTGGGTCATAGACACACAGAAAATCTTGAAAATCAAAACAAAATACTTACTGCTACAGATGCCTTGAATTTCTGTTCCCTCAGGATCACAGGTCTGTGGCTTTGCATCTGAAACAACTATAAATTGTTCTTAATTTGTATATTCACACACATACAGAGTATGTACACCAACGCTCTTAAATTATTGCCCCATGTTAAAAATACACCAAATATCACAAGACACTAATTGAAGTGTAAATTAGAACAGAAGAAATCTCATAATCCAATCCCTATACAATTATAGTAGCAGCCAATACAAAGCCTTGTGTTGGAAATCACAAGTAGGTTCGCTATACCTAGAAGGAAGAGTACAGCACAGTCTACCACCTCTGCATCTTCTACTGAAGATGTACCTAGCCAATACTTATAGATGTTGTTATGTGAATAAAAAGGAATTCAACTATTCTCTTGAATATATATTTTGCCTCCCCAAATCCACATCTGAATGCTTATTCTTTAGCTGTAACCCTGGACAGCCAAATTCAGTGCAGACCTGCTTTGAAAAAAATCACCTTTCCTACAGGGGCCTAAGAAAAAGTGCTTGTGCACTGCTATTGTTTTGTACTTTGAATGATATTACAAAAAAAGTGGAACTTTGATTAAATATGAAAATATCAGTGCATTTGTAGGATTAGAAAGTTAGTCACTCCACTCAAAGTAAGTCAAAAGGACAGCAGCAACACCAAAAACCCCATTCACCAAAAAGAATGAAGAGCAGATTTTGATGTTCCACACTTCAGTGACACAACGTTTGAATTCCTTAGCATGTAGAGCATAGACTGTTTGAAAATTTGCACGAAGTTATCAAGTGTTAAAGAGAAAAGACTGTGCATTCAGCAAGCTAGATACAAAAAGCAGCATGAGTACAATGCACATTGCATGAAAACATCATCTTAAAAGAGGGCTTTTAAACTCAGAATGTGTTTCATATTTACAGTATTCACCAGAGCCAAACCAGAGTTATGTTTCTTGCATGCTTTGTTTTGAGGCAGTAAAAATTTGCTCACTCTCTGCCTGTGGTTTTTATATTCTCTTTCCTCTTCATGAGCTATCATCCAAAGTAAATGCAAAGTCCTATAGTGTGGGAGTTCTTCATTGCTTCAGTCACTTGCATGCCGAAATATTCCATTTCTGGCATTTTTTTCTGTCAATAAACCCTTGGAGAATGTGTTAACAATTGGACCTAAAAGTATAATGATGGGCCAATAAAGCACCAGAAAACTCACTGATAGTTTTGCTATTAAGCTTTTGAAAGCAGTCAGTAACAGAGAATTTGACTTAGAGCATACAGTACATGATGCATAAAAATATTGCTAGTATTTTCACAATGGTGAGTTATACAAGCTAATAAGTATTTCCTACTACACTAATTTGTCACTGTTTCACAGCATTTGTAACTGTAAGGATTTAACCAAGCCTTCCATAGGTTATCTAACACATCTGGCATGAATAAAGAAATACCGAAGTTTTGAGCTGTGAACACCAACACACTTTTGCAGCACAAAGAGAGACACTGCAAAAGGACTCCAGTTCTTTTTCATAGTACTAATAAAGTGTGTATCAGTAGAGCATCTCTGTGTTGAATTTTCTTCTAGCAACAATGTGTATACTCTCCAGAAAGATGATAAAAGAGTTACAGTAAGAACAATATTCCTAATGATGCTTAACAGTAATTGATATAACTACAGTTTGGTCAAGTTCTTAAAATTTACTTTGACACATAATTCTATGCACATTCAGTAATGGGTATTTGCAGAGTATGAGTGCAATTGTAGGTACTCTGAATTTTGACTTCTAGATGTGTCTTATATCTCCACCTCATTATATGGAAAATTTCAATTCTTAAGTTTCTGGGCTTTAAACAATACTTGAGTACTAAATGTAAGTTTGAAAGGGGTGGTGTGAACCCACGTTAGCATACCAAATCACTTTTCTATTGTATCAATACTAAAAGTAAGGATTGCAAGAAATTTCAGCAAGTATAACTATTTCCAGACATTTCTGCTCAGCCAAATATCAGAGAAACACACTTACTCATAAACACACACACTTAGTTGACTTTGAGCATGCATTTTCTCACCTTCTGCACAATACCCCATGCATCCTTGGGTGGGCTGAAGTAAGTAAACAAAGAAATCTCCGCAGTTCCTCACACTGACAGGGATTCGGAAAAGACAGCAGTCTTTTGAAGTGCTGAAGAAAAACTGCCATGTAGCACAAGCTGTTAGCTGTTTGATTTCACTGGGTCGAGGCATGGATTCTGACTCCCTCAGAGACAACCAGACAGGGGCTTGAGTACCACAGTGATTCATCTTAAGCACCAGAGAAAAGCATCAGAAAAAGGTTAACACTATGAAAAACTGTTGCTGTGCTTTAATGAGGTGCATATGTATTCAATTAATTTCCTGCATGAAATTTTAGCAAAGTTCAGACAGTATAACTGAGGTCTTGCTTACTTTTCTCCTCAAGGTTGAATACAAATACACACAAAAGACTTAAGTCCTTCTTTGAGTCTAAAGAATTTGTGTTTCTAAAGACAGGCTATAATTTAGTGCCTGAGGAACTTAACCAGGAGGCGCATCTGAGTGTTTTGTCCAAAAAAGTTGTGTTATGGCTTAGCAAGTTACTCTACACCCGTTAACCTACAGTAGTTGACTGTGTGAATGCTATCAGAGCACA
The DNA here is from genome assembly GCF_000690535.1 of Cariama cristata. Taxonomy (NCBI): domain Eukaryota; kingdom Metazoa; phylum Chordata; class Aves; order Cariamiformes; family Cariamidae; genus Cariama; species Cariama cristata. Next base: position 8,136 of record NW_009626138.1, on the reverse strand, counting down.
GCAAATAGAAGGTAGAACATACATACACTGAATATCAACTAAAGGTGCTAAAGCTGACATGTTCTATCTGCCCTTTGCTATGGACTTAAGGCTTAGCTAACCTCCTGGATTTCTTCTAAGAGATGTGGCCAGCTGATGCAAGGACTTGCAGCCCTAGCCAAAAATGCAAAACACCGGATAAGCCCTGTCTGTGTTTCAATTCCCCACCTTTTGAAACAGACATGCTTCTAGCAGCCCTTGTAACAACCACAGTGACTTTGTAGCAACCCTAAATCCTTTGGTGCTCACAAAGGAGTTGGCTTCTCAAGGTCTGGGGTGCAGATGCTGATTCAACAGGTGATTTCAGAGGGCTGTTGTTCCTTCTCTCGCAAACAAAAGCCTTGTTCAGTAGTTTTCCTCATGGAGTGTGAAGTGTGCCAGTTTAGCAGATTCTCTCGCAAACAAAAGCCTTGTTCAGTATTTTTCCTCATGGAGTGAGAAGTGTGCCAGTTTAGCAGCCACCAGAGTTTACCAGTGGAATACAGAAAAATGAATCCAGAGAAAAGGAGATAAAGAAGGAATCTGGTTCATGGGTGACCAGAATGGGTTAAAGATCACCTCCTGTCTTTTGTGTGCTGTAGAAAGCAAACTGAAGAGAAACACCTAGAAGGACACAGTGTGTTAAAGCCAGCATTTGGAAAGTATTTACATGAAAACTATAAACCTGAAATTGAGAGATTTTGAGAACCTCTTCCCCTTCACGCATCACCTCAGGTATTCCTTTCTTTGACCTGACAGTGAAACAAGGTCTCAGATCATCAGACCAACAGGTCTAAAGACTACTGCAGACTCACTAAGCAATTATTCATTTCAAAAGTACACTCTTCTTTCTTAATCTAGAATATCTTGATACTAAGGGAACTAGAGAGTTAATCTTAGAAACACAAGCCTGTTACAACGGTATGTAGTAGTGTGTAACTTTGTACCAGTGTATGACCACATCTGGCATAAAAGTGATAACAAGACCCTTAAATCAAGGACGTTGCACTCATTATCAGGGACTGCACTTCAAGGCAGGAACTCTTAAATCCTTACCAAAGACCTTGTTAGGAGAACAGGACCTGAGACTGCTGTCAATCAAGAAAAAGGAAGATGAGAGCTAAAAGTTCAGCAAAAGGACATGGTGATGAAGAAGAGTGGAAGAAGTAAAAGACCACCAGATGTCTCTGAAGACCCCCAAAAGGACTAAAATGGACATATGGAAATGGGAGTTGCCTATGATAATGAGTTCCGGGAAAATTGTTAATATGTTAATCATCTCTTGCAAGTCTTATGAATATGTACAAAAACTAAAAATATAAGCCTGTAACTAACACAAGCACGGTATGCACGCTAGGTGGAAGGATCCCCCGTGCATCCAGCGCTGCTAATAAAGGATACTGAATCACTGCTAAATTTGATGTTTAATTTCTTGGAATCAATCTGAGCCCACCATCAATCCATCAGGGACAGAATTAATGGGAAATAGAAACGGGATGGATTGTTTAACAGAGTCTGAACCTTTGACAAGGATTAAATACAGCTATAATAAAAGTTCTCCTAAAGGGAAAGAAAGGATGAAACTTCTAAACAAGACATCCATTTTAGTTTGGTTTTAATGTTTTGACTTTTAGATTTCAAAATAAATGTTTTGGTTTTGTCAACAGATGCAAAGAAGCAGATGTCAATGCATACATTTCATTTGCTGAATAAGTTTTGAACTTACAAGTTTTCCAACTATAATTATCTGGGCTCCTCTGTGTTAGGATGGTAGCCTGTTTTTACCAAATATTTACTAAGCACTGAGAACTTTGGTCACATTTCTAAAATTTTCCTAGATGATCTGAGTGGGTATTTTGCTAGTCAAACCTCTGTTCTGAAAAACACATTGGTTTTTTTCTCCTGGTTTATCATGCTGGCTTTTTGCATAGAACTATGCATTTTCAGAAAATACAACTAGTTAATTAATTTGTTTGTATTAAACCTAACTGAAAGAAAGTCCTTCAGGAATCATACATTTTGCTAGTTTTTTGCAGTATAAAAGTCTGGATAACAGTAGCCTCTGCAACACAGCCCTCTGAGTCCTTGAGTCAGCTGCACATTAAAGGTACTTCAGTGGCTTCATACTGCTGTAAAGATTTAATAAAAAATTAATAAAGAAAGAAATAAAAATAAGAGGGGCTGCTATAAACTCAATTTAATTTTATTAGTCTGTTTTAACTGGTTTGTATTCCTTCAAAAGTGTTTCATTATTAGGCTTTTCTTTTCTTATTTTAAAAGACTGTGAACAGGCAATTTCAATTAATTAGAAAAATCATGGGCAACACATTCTAATTACATTTTTATTTTATTTAAACAAGGAAATGTTTTAAAATAAGAAGCTACAAAGATATATCTCCTTAGGACGTAACAATTACAGAGATGTTGGTATGCTCCAAATAAAGCATTACAAGGGTAAAGTATTAAATATTCCAAGTAATTCTTGAGTCTTAGGGGACTTAAAGATGACAAGGCAACTAATCTTCCGTTAGCTCTGCTAGTTCCAAGTCATTTTAGGAGTAATCTCTTCTCTCTAACATGATCACTTCAAAAGCTCCACAATTACTGGATTCATGTGGCTGCAAGTCTTTATACTGCTTTCACATGGCCTTCCTAACAGACTGACCATCACATAGTTGCAGCTTTATGACACGATATCCCTGCTACGCGGCCACTGAGAAAAATCTTCCTTAGCAGTGACTACAAATGACAGGTTTCGAGTGCTCTAAAAGGGATGTAATTTATCATCCTCTGCTAGTGCCCATTCAGTGTAAAATTTTCAATGCTTAAGACTTAATTGTCCAGTTAACATGTTCTAATATACTCAAGTATTTAGAAGGAATAGGTACTCTGTATTCCTCCACATCAGTCTACATAACCATATTCTTTTTTTATACCTATCCTACTGAAAAATTCTGAAGAAAAAAATATGAATTTCTCATAATCAAATGAGTTGTAACAATACCTCCACACACTTAGTCGGCATCTCAGCAGGCTTGTCAAAAATCATAAAGCGATACCATCCTGGTGTTAGGGAATGGTCACATATTAAATCCTGAATAGCTGATTGCTGGAGGTGGGATGAATCAAAATCAACGCTTCGGTAAGGGCTCTGCAGGATCTGATGTCCACCAGGAGAGCATTCAAGAACTGTGGAGCAAGAGTATTTCAAGTATCAAGATGGAACGCCTAACAAGTATGTTAGAAAAGATGTTGATTATTTTTAACGGGAAAATAAGGATATATCACAATATGATGTGAAGCTACTTTTACTGAAAAACATACTGAAGTCTTAGTAACAACAACAGACAGGTACATTAGCACTCTAAAATTTAATAGAATTCATCATGTGGTAACTTTCCCTTCTTTAAGTGGTCAATAAATGCAAATTAATAACCACATTAGGCATTTACTCTAGATGTACACACAGTGGAAAGCAATATGTTTATACTTTCTCTCTGGATTTTGACTTTCTAGTTCCACTAATGTTTATGAAACCTAACTCGAATAAAAATGGGATGTCAAATATATGAGAGGATCAAAATCTTACCTCAAAAGGAGTAAGGATTATCCAAAGGTCTTTTGTAAATAGGCTACCACTTTACAGGGTTCCTATGCACGAAATGAAGAATTCCCTCAAATGGATGCGAGGCAGTTGCATGTGGTTTGCATGTATACATGCAGATCATAGCAAAAGTGTGTATGGAAGTGGGTAGATACTTACTTACACATTTTAAGTCAATTTGCATGACTGACATGCTAGATTTTAATACAGTAAATACAACTGACAAAGATTTTTTGGACATCTAAGTGACCTTGTGGCCTCAAAAAAATAAAAAATCTCAAAATTGCTGATAGGTAAAATGAAGGATTAAAATCTGAAGAAGTCTTTACAACATTTTTTTTAAATGCAGGTGCATTCAGAAATAAAGCAGAATGCCAGAATTTCTGAGTCTGATCTGGCAGCTGAGTTGACTCCTGTCAAAGATAGTGACAATAAAAGTTCTGGTTAATGGCACATATGCATGCAACGTACTGAATGGCCATTCTTGCTCAGGAATGTGCTTGGGAAGTGAAAGAAGGGGAAAATAAAGTAAGAGAATGTTTATAAATAAATGACATTTAAAATATACCTATCTATTTGTGACTGTGAATGGAATTTCAGGTGTGGAATTTCAGGTCGTATTGAATGACACAGTTAATCTTAATTCTTGCCTCTACTATTTAATGAATTTTAAAAATGCAGTTGTATGCAAAACTCTATAATCTTACATTTTGAGTATTAATACTGTGATGTTCATTTTTCACTCCCAGGTTTTTCCGTATTTGTCCCATATTTTGCATATTGTAATTGTGTCACTGATTACAAACATATTTTGGTTCAAATCATGCAATAATGCACTATGTTCCACATTTTTCGTGTCATTGTCCAGGTAACCACAATTGTAAAATAGTTTCAAAATCAGGAAATTCCCCTCCTTTAAATGGAGAAGATGCCCCAGTGAAAGAACAGCCTTCATCTCTTTCAAGCACAGTATGAGAATCCTATAGTCTTTCAAAGGCTGAAGATTTAATCTGGTATGGCTCTAGGCTACCCAGGCAGGTAACAATAGCTTTATATTCTGTCCTCTAAGGGCAGATGGAAGTCAATGTGATTGACTGTGCCACCACTGTGCTGCTGAGTTGCTTGTAGTAGCCTGTAGGCTATTCCTGTCCCTACAAGTTGACCTTACTGAGAATTTATCCGGTATTGGAATTTGAAGAAAAGTCCTTGAAGAATCACAGGTCAGTCATGTGTGTTATTGAAATGTTTTCCAAGCAAGCACGGCACAAGCAGTTTACGAACCATGGTGAAAGTTTCTTCCCGTCTTCTATTTTTTATTGGAATTCTCCCTTTCACAGAGCACCCTCATTGGTTTTCTTTCCTGTAACTGAATCACTCCTGAAACAATTAATATCTGTTACCTCTTCCATTAATAAATCAAGCTAGACATGAGACAAGACTTTATTTTCTTTGCCTCCACAGTTTAATTAGATCATCATTTGATAGATCTTTAAAACAGCTGACTGTACTCACTTGTAATAGGGTTATAAATCCTACTAAATATCAAATTATACATTTCTTCTTATTATGCACATCATTTTAAAATGTCACCCAGCTCTTCGTGTATTCTTTCTTCCTTTTTAGAAGTATGCTAATATTTCCATAGCTATTGCTTGGAAATCTCATGTTGCATTAATATTTTTTTCTTTCTCTTCTTTTCCTTATCTATTCTGCAAAACAACTGAAAATAACTGCCATCATCAATAATACAAATTAAAGTATTTTATTACACATCTGAGTGTAACTGGTGTGCTTCCAACTCTAGCGACAACAGAAACAAATAAAACTATCATATTTATAGACACATACACAAGAAATGAATGTTGTGTTCTCTGTGAAAAAGTTACCGCTGCAGACCGGATCTGTTCAAATCACAGGCATTTAAGAGGGGAGTTGGCTAAATTTTCCACTGAAGTCATGATTTCCTTATTCAGGATATATTAAAAAAAAAATATTATATTATATAAGCATTCTTACAAACTTCACTCTCAGATGGAGAAATACCAATTTTGCTGTAAGGCTCCAGAAAAGCTTTGCCTGCGTCTAACACCCAGCAATTTTCAGTCCAACGAGTCAAGTTTCACAAAATAGTAAGGAACTGAAAACAGGGTCTGATAACGTGAAAGTACTAAGGAAGCTTACCTACAGGGCAAGTTTACCTACCAGGTCTGCCTACTATTGGAGGAACATTAAAGTATGGGAAGATGTATGTGCTACTGTTGACTTGTTTCATCCACAATCACAAAATATTCTGACATGTTCTGACACAAAATGGAAAACTCCTGTTAGTTTTAACAGAATTTATCATTTCAGCATGACTATTCTTGATGGAAATCTTCCCATATGTATGGAAATACTCTTTTAAATTATTTCTTTTTGGACCTTTCAATGTATTAGTGATTTAATAACTTTAGTTTTAAATATTTGCTTTAGAATAATGAAATTCTAATTATAAAACAGACAAATGAATACTTGAGAATTAAGACCGTGAAAATCAGCCTCCTTTGTAGACTGTGCACCATTGGTTTAGCTTAACCTAGCGGAGATACATGTGATAGGCGAGGAGAGACTTATTTCTATAAAGTCAAACTGTCCCATTTTGTTTGGATGTCCAGATACTACACAGTCTGCTGAGAAAACAATCTGTCTTGGGAAAATATGCAGCTGTTCCCCTAGAATTTGAGTTTACTTACCATATTCTGTCCTTCTTTCCACAAACACCCTACACACTGTATATGGCTCTCCACTGCTCTTTAACTGAGGTCTCTGCATGCTAGGAAGAATTTGATTCCATATTTGCTTTTTCCTGACTGTCTTCAGGATTAATACAGTGAGCTCTGCCAGGATCCATCCCAGACCTACTTGGTCCTGCCAGATACTGAGAAATGTGACCCTAAGCCAGAAAAGAATTCAACTTTTGCAACATGTCAAACACAAGGATAGCATTGTGCCGGCAGATGAGCCTTTTGGGAGAGATATAGACAAAATCTCTGCCAGCACATCGGAGTTTGTATCATGACTGCCACAAACTGGGTCAGGTAATAGGTACTCTGAACACCACACCTTAACCAAAAGTCAAAGAGGTTCTTGAAATCAACACAGGAGCTCATTTTCCACAAAGAGATATCTCAGTGGCTCATGATGACTGCCTCTGAGGCAGAGTTCCACAAAGGAAGGACTTTTCAATTCTCTGTTCACATCTCTGTTCCACTCCATGTGCAGAGAGGGGCCGATGATCTTCCACTTGTCCATAATGTTTCCAGCATTATGGAGCAGTCAGGGGCTGAGGACTGCTGGGTGCAAACCAGAGCAGAGATGGAAAAAGGAGCCACTCGTGGAGTACAGGCAGGCAAGAGCAGAGTGGCAGGACCTCAGTTCCCCAGGTATGAATAGTTTATCAGTTTATATCTCCTGCTGTCCAAAGGCCAGGGTCTGGCAAATGACTACAGATAAAGAAACAGTGCCAGCATTTAACTGCCCACTCTGATCTTGAATGTGCTTTTTCTTCCAGCTACTGACTGCAAAGGATGCAGTGTATCAACATCCCAAGGCAGAAATTAGAACTAGGACTGCATTTAACGAAAGTGCTCAGACGTATTTGTGGATTTAAACTCTTCCAAAATACTAAAATAGAATGAAGTTCACGATTTGAAGAAGTTATCTTGAAATAATTATTTAGGGTAACACTTCTAAAGCAAAATATAAAAATGACTGTAGCTATTTACCCAAAAGGTACCTTTTGCTTGGATGGGAACTATAAAAGGACATCATCACAAATGTTGTAGCAATGACAGTATTGCAATGCAATGGAACAGGAATACGAATACTTCCGTACACGGAACAACGAAGAAAACAGAATCAACATGCACTCATTAATACATCTTTACAAATAACCTTATTTGGATGGATGTTAAAACACTTTTCAACCACTCATGACCACACCCTAAGGGGTGCTTTGTAAAGGTAGTAAATAGTTGCATAACCTTTAAAAAAATGTAAAATATATGCTTATAGAATATGTTCTAGAAGTTCTCTATAATATGCCATTGTATCTACTCTTTATGTGGATTTTCTCTCAGAAATTTGAAACAACACAGATAGGGTTTTTGCACAGGTTTTGCAAAGCATGTTGCAGAGGTCCCAGGTAAGGGTGTGCCAATGCACCCCATGTGCTCCAGCACACAGAGAAAAGAGAGCAAGCAAGCCCGACTGGGAGAATTAACACTCCTGGTCTTCGATTTTCCCTGCAGGTGCACCGTGACAATGACAATTCCTATTTTGACAGTTCATAAAGTTAAGCCTCTTGCAGTGCAGCTGTCGGGCTGGAAAGCAAGCGACGTGCGGGTACAGGGGAAGGACCTGACCCGGGCCGCTCCCTGGGACCGGACAAGGCGAACGCTCCCTGCCAGGGGGCTACTTCAAAACCCGGCGGGGCTGAGGGCAAGCGCTGCCCTCTCTGCCCTACGGCGCCCGGA
>NW_009626137.1:80679-92825 GCF_000690535.1 Cariama cristata | reverse complement strand
GCCGGCCCAGCCTTAAACAGTGACACCGTTTTATTCCTTTTAAATTTTGAAAAAGAGCCTGAGACTCTAAACGTGGCAGTTTTAGGAACATTGTAAGTGTTGGCCTGGAGAGTGATAGAATAAGCTCTTCAATTCACTGAACCTTTTTGCAAGGTATATTACACATAAAACCTGAAAATATAACAAACAGTTCATATGCACAGATTGCTGGAATAATTGATTTTTCTTTTAAACTTTTTGGACAGAAGTGTTCGGATCTGCCAAAAGGCTACGGTAGAGAAAAGCAATTTGCAAAATTGAATAATATGACTGTTAGACAAAAAGGTTGTCACGTGTTCTGCATTGTACTTGAAAGTATGTAACATTCCTCAAATGATAGATAAAAACTATCCAGAAAGAAAAATGTACAGACCACAAATTAGCCATTGACTTTGTAATTAGTAATTCCAAATAAGTAATAAATGTAAGATTACAAATGGCGTCACAGAATTTGGGAAGAGAAAAGGAGGCTAAATTTGCTGTATAAACTGCGAATTATTTACTGATAGATAAAGCGCATACACGTTCGGGGATTTAATTCCTGGAACTCATCGCTTTTATTTTTTAATTAGACCAGATATATATCATTCTAACTTTTCTGAAAAATTAAGTAGAATTTTAATAGGAAAAAATTTGCTCATGAACTTTTGATACCTCTCCACTGGATTTTAGGTGAAATCTGTAGTTGCTGCAGTGCTTTAAAATGGAGAGAGGAAAAAATAATGAAAGGAAGAAGAATTAATTTGCTGTATTAGATTGTACAAGTCTTCTTGTCAGCTAACAGAACTGAAAGTGAATATGCAAAGGTCTTTTACATTTGCAGTTTCTGTGTGCAGTGGGATAGCGTGGAATGTAAAGATTGATACCCGGCAGCCTGCAGGAAAAAGGGCTAATAAATCTATATCTTACACCATAGCTTCTGCACTTTTCAGCAGAACTACCTATGGCCTGAATATCAGCCTTCATGGTAAAGCTTTCCTGGCACTCTCTGTTAGACATTGTTCCTTTACAGAGGCTCCGATTGACCCATACCTTTGCAAGCTGCAGTTATGAGAGTTTGAGGTCTGCATAAGATTTGGATTGAATTTTGGATGAGTATTAAGGTCACTTTCCATTTTGTCTGAACTGTTTTCACTAACTCCTCTGTGAAATTGTCTTTCATGTAATTTATGATGATAATAAAGGAAACAGGGTCTGGAACATGAGACCAAAGATTTTGCAACTTAGTTACACAGAGGTAAAATACAAAGGATGTATAATGGCCAAATCTTCAATGCCGTACATGAGTGTTGCTTTATTGACATGAAGAGGTATGAGATATGAGAGGATCTGGCCCCCCAAATGAGAGTAATAACTTGATTTTTGTGTGGAAATCACAGAGAGGTCAGTAATCAAAGGCTGAGTACGATAAGAAAAGCTTGAAAGGAATGATCAGAAGGGAAGCTACATTGCTTTTCACTTCAGAAGACAAGTTTTAGATCTTAAAAGTAGGATGAAAATAAGCAGAGCTTTATAGACAGGTTGCACAGAACCTTGAAATAGAGACAAGAAGTTTGAACATCCTATGAAAAGGGTAGCCAACCAAGAATTTGGCCTCAGTGATACTAAATTCTAGACTTCTCTGGTGTCGATGAAAGGAAAATTATATGTGGGAGGGAAGTGCAGTGCATATTACTCCTTGAAATCTCTTTTGGTCTGCTGTTAGGTGATTCTATTTTCCACAGTTTATCCTTTTTGTTTTTCTCATTTTAGCATGAATAACTGGTCTGAAAAAAATAATTAAAATTTCTTGCAGCCTTCTTCCCTGGGATATTGAATCATGTTGGCTTTTGCTTTTGGACCCTTTAAGATCAGGGCTATATGTTTACTTTCAGTTATATATGACATTAAAAAAAAGAAAGTGTGTTTTTAGAATTTGGATGGTGCTTTTACCACCTTCCTGGATTTTTTATAGTGCTCCTTTTAAAAAGGAAAAAAAAAAATCAACATTGCTATATTATTTTTTTCTTGGTATATTTATTTATTTTTCTTCTTTTTTGGAAAGATGTATCTGAGCATATTTTGGTCATGATTACAAAGGTGCTCATTTGTAGTTCTGTCTGGAATTGGGTCTGGTGCACTCTTCCAGGTAAAACCTAACATCCTTTCTCGGAGTTGTCTGCTTGTTGTTAATGTTGGTCAATTACAGTATCTCTGACTGATGCTTCATTATGATGTTTATCTGCCTGACATGTGGCTATCTGAAATGTCAAATTATCATGTTTTCTGCTTCTTCAGTCTCTATAACTTTCTGTAGCATTTCATTTCCCTTGCTGCTGTTGCAACTGAATGGCCGAAAGCATCGTCCTCTCACTCTTTCTAATCACTCATGTTCAATTCTGTAACAGTTGTTGATAAGGTTAAATTTTAACTTGTTGACTTGTCTGTTCTTTAATATATAGTGTTAATTCTGCACCTTGTCTGATGTCATTTGTCATTCCTAGACTTTTGGTTCATGGTGTTCAAGTCCTTAGTAACTCTTTTATTAGACTATGTACATTTTGCTATAGCTCAGTACATTAATTCCCTTATTAATGTGTTTCTGACTCGGTTTTTTGTTTTCCAAAGTCCTCCTTTTTTAAGTGGAGCTTTGAATGCTAGTTTAAATTAGCTCTCATTTGAGGATGAGGAACTTAATTACATTATGATCAAGCATTTCAGGTGTAATTATACCTTCAAACAATTTGTTTTCCAATGTTTAGAAATATAGCTCCAGTCCTGCAAGGTAGGCTGTATGGGGCCCAGTTATCCATCTGTGCAGGTCTGCACTGAACTCAGTAGCATTTCATAGCTGAAAGGACTTGAGAATGATTATGGCAACATGCAGCATGTCTTCAATATATTTTTCTACCCATGTAAAAATATTCCGTAGCCAGATCCAGAAAGAAATAGCAATTTTAAGTGCCTGTACTTTGCCTTCTTATGATACCTCCCTAGAGAGTAGGTGGTTATTGGAAAAACTGCATTATTAATACTTTTCACTGGTCATATTGTCTGATCTTTAACTTTGTATGTGGTTCATTTTCTCATCAAAGGATGATGATATAACCTTGTTCCCTGGTTTTTGACATCCATACAGATCTACTCTCTGGGGCATTTCATTTTTTTAATATTACTACGGTGTACTGTGTGCATGTGTATATCGGTATGCATTTATTCTCCTATATAAAATCTCCATTCCCTCTACCTTAATTCCATTGTCATCCCTCTCTATGCAAATCCACAGAGGATGCTTTTGGAGCACAATATTTTGCCTTTCCCATCCCACTGTCCTCCCTCTAATCTTTGTGTTACTGATTGTCAGTTCAGCATAGAAATTGTAAGCGAGATGTGGAGAAGGGCTGAGGGATTTATTAAGAGTCAGAGCAGGCTGCCTGGAGAAAGGGGAGCTGAAGCTGTGGGAGCTGGGACTTGGGGCTGGACCTCTTGGTGTTGACAAGCACTAGGAGCCTGCAGGGGAACTGTTGCCAGTTCCCTCTCCCTTGTTCCTAATCTCAGATGATATATTTGAACTGTTCAAGAAAGCAGAGCATTTCTGATGACTGATGTTATACGTTCAGGACCAATTTTGGAAAGTGGGAAAAAATACAATAAGGGTCAAAACCTTTATTCTTAATTTATTACTCAGGAAATCCTCTTGAGAAGCGGAATTGCAAAGAAGATCAATCTTGTATTTCAAAAAGGATTTAGACATTTGGAATTGAAATTAATCCAGATCGTTTTAAAATTCAAAGCAAAAGGGAATTAAACCTTATTCTACTTCTATGAAAATACTATAGTGTGTTATCTAACACAAAAATCAAATGCATGTAACCAAAAGTTTCAAACTGGTTCAGTTCTAAAATGCAGTTCCTGTTTTCTTTGTTGTTCTCCCTAGAAACCAAAATGTTGGTGAATAAGTTTTTTAGAAAGTATTTTTGTTGTGATGGAAATATATTCTCCAGTGAAATGTAACTGTAACAAAGCCTCCCCATAAATCTACAGTTTAAGATGAGAAAAAAAATGTATGATTTGAGACCCAGAAAAAATAATTTTTATCAGAGCCATGTATAATAATTTACTGTATATGCAGTGCATATGTGAACAGCTACCTGTACAAATGTTTATCTAACACATAGTTGACGGAGGCAATAATGACAGTGTATATAAGTGACATACTGATTATGATGAATTGTGCAGATAAAAATGTTGACACTGATGTCTAGTAATTTTCCATGTCTCTGGACAATGGATTTATCTTTTTATGGGGCCATTTTTCAGAAGAGAGTATCTAAGTTATGCATTTCATCTTTTCCTGGAAATCAAAGATGTGATTGTAGAAGTAGGATGTCAGGCAGGAGCTGGGTATACTCACCACTTAACATTTATGTTTTTCCTGAAACTCAGCTATGTCAATAGCTACAAGAGGTCAAAGCTCCCTGGACAATGCAGAAGTTTGTTTGTTTGTTTTTTTTTTTAAACTTATTTCCAAAATTTGCAGCATTTATGTCTCTTCTTTTATCCTGGCCTGTGACCCCCTGAAAAAATTAGAATGAAAACTTTAACAAGTTACTGCACATATTATGCACATGTTACTCAGCTTTTCTGAAGGACTTAAGTTTTGGCAGTACCGTGATGTGAGAAATTAAGTAGATCTGGTTCACAACGAGTTATTGTTCAACCAAGCAGTGGTTTTCTTTGTTTTTCATTCAAAGTACATTGATAATTGTGGAAATCTTATCTTTAACACAAGCTTTTCTTGTTCAGAAGATTCCTTAATGTTCTTCCTTATTTGGGGGGACTATTGTATTGTTCTGACATTTAGAAGAACCAAGCCCTTCTTACTGATGGATAAACTTTTCCAGGCCAGGCATTAGAGCAGCTCTCTCTTTCCTCTTCAGTGTTCATGCCCTGCAACAGGCAAATTCTTGCTTATTCCTGAGCCACCCAGAGTAAGAATGGACTCAACTATTTAATCCTAGCTGTGAAATTATGTCAGCTGGCAGGCTCTGGTGGAGGCGAAGCATCTAGTGACTGTGAAGGCTAAGCAGTCTTCAGGGCTCCAGGCAAAGCAAAGTCTCCAGTCAGATCAGTAGATATTTTATTTTTTGTTAGACCATGTGCAAACTTTGAGATTTCCTCTTTCAAAGTGTGCATTGTATTCCTACAGTGCGGTTTCACTGCGACTTCAGTTATTGATAAGCTAGATACAGAAATTTCACCACAATTAGAAACTGATTGCTAATTCAGATCTAGACAGATTGGTAATATTTTAGGGTGTGATTTTGATTCTTAATGTGATTGCTTGTGAATAGAACTATGCTATACAAACCTAGGTCCATTGTCCATTCATACTGCCAAAAAGGAGAGAGAGAAGGGGAAAAAAGGAGAGGAAATGTTTCTTCTGTCCTGCCTACCTGCATGATTACTTGTCTGTTGCATGCAGTGGTTTATTAATTGTAACTTTGTGGTCAGTAGATCTGCGCTACCCCGTGATAAGCTTTTACACCTGTAGATGCTGTCTGGCCTGTCTTCTTCCACTTCCCTTGGGCTATGTCACTTGCATAAACTGAGCTTAATGTGCTGACTCTCAAATGAATTTCATCTTTTAAAGGTTAAATATTCTAATTAGAATTCAATTGTGAGGAAACCTAAAGGAGTCTCATGGAGGTAGCAGCCTGAGCCTGGCGAGGTTGTGTATCATACTGCATGCTTGCTAGTGTTGTGCTATGATATTTTCCCCTTTCAGGAGTGGATTTGTCTGTGATTTTCCACTGGTTTGCATGATGTTGCTCCATACAACAGCAAATCATTCTAATCGCAACAGGAAGGCAATAGTGTTTCAAAATTGCCTTTGGTAGTTTGTTAAAAAAGCCCATTAAGAGAACACAGGATGTGCAATTTAGAACTCAGGTGCCCAACTTGTCCTTTGAGATGTGAGAGGTTGGGTACAACTCTGAAAGAGTCTTAAAGCTCATAGAAGTCCGGCTGCGTGGCACTCGAAGATGTGTACGGGACAGAAATGTAGATAATTCTGACAACGAAGGAAGAACCCCAAACAATGTCTGAGGCTGATGCCTGAAGCAGAAAATGCCAATTCATCTCAACTGTAAAATATGGAGTGGTTGGACCCTTAGAGCAAATGGGAAGAATTATAGTGTTATATGCATTTCACTGTAAGGAAGGGAGAAAGAAAAGAATTTTATTTTTATATTACCTTCTTATTTACTGGTTTTATTTCTCAGTTATTAACTTCTTTTCTTCACCTTCTGTTCTCACCATAATCCATTCCTCCTCATTTAATTTGATCTGTAGAGTTTATTGAACTATGTCAAATCACTCTGTAGAAGCAACTTTTGGATTAGCCCATGTTTGTTAGGTCTTGTAATCAGAGTATAACAATTAGGTACATTCAGGTAGGCTTGAAAAGGAACAAACAGTGTGAGTTTTCACAGCAACTATTCAATGTGACAGTCCTACGAGTATGAATTGTTTTGACTGTTCTCACTTACAGATGCCAGTAGTCTTTTTTTGTGGCAACTGATCCCCAGTTGAGACTCATTCTCCTTTACAGCTTGAATGCATGACTTGTTTCCATTAGCACTGTCAGGGTGTTTAAAATCGAGTTGCAATTTTGTTTCACCTACATGGTGACTCAATGGTAAAATGTATTAATAAAAGTTTAGAAATAATAATGGTATTTAGCAGACTTTGAGGATGTACCTTAATAGTGTCACAGAACTGGTGCAGGTTCACACAGGAATAGATTTATTTCTTATGCTCTGCTAAATTTCCTGTGGAATGCCGCGTGCATTAGGATCCATGGTAACCGTGCCTGCTGCAGCGCTGTAGTACTTTGCTGTGATAATGCAAGTCCATCTAATTAGCACCAAATGTCAGGGTACTAAGAGGAGCAGGTGGCACCATTTGTATCTGAAATAAATACAAACACAGTATTTATGTGCAAAACCAGGCGAGATAAAGCCTTTTGTAAAGTCTGTTATAGCTGCTTTGTCTGATGAATAAGACCTGAGAGAGAGAAGAAAATTGTAAACTGTGACCCATGAATGGAATTGATAATTTCAACTCCTGATTGAACCAAATGCTATTGATAAGAAGTATTTTGGGCTTGAGACCTTAAAGAAATAAGATGTGTTACCTCTGGAATAGAGACTATGATTTTTGGTATTTGGAAAGTCCATGGTTCATTCTGGGTTCGTGTTCTGTTTTAAAAAAATGTTAGGAATAATGACAATTGTGAATAACAAGAAGGTGGAGGATTTTAATAACCTTGATTTTCATGAAATATTAGGGACTGTGAGCAAGACTTTCTAAGCAGTGTCTTTAGATGGACTTTAAGGACCTAAACCTCTGAATGACTTGAAATGTACATAATGATGCTGTGAATGGCTCTGAAGTGAAAGGAAACTCCTAGTGATACGCCCAAGGTGGGCAGAATCACTCTGACTAGATGCCTTTGTGTCTTACAAGGAAATACAAATACCCTCAGAAATCTAGCAAAAATCATTGTCCGGAGGTGCTTTACACAGCTGTCATATGAGGAATACATGTTCAGGACAGATGCCACTTATGATTTCCAGTAAAAACTTAAGTGTAATCCATCTTTATGCCACAAACTATTGTAAAACCTGGACCAGGGATAGGACTGCAGATGCATGTCTATCTCAAAAATACATTTTTTCACTTACCAGGTGTCAATTTGTATCAGGAACAAGATAGGCCAGGATGCTGTGACCTCTTGTGTCTCATACCTACTCCTGTCATAGACATTGGGGCGTCCAGGTGGGACCCCTCCAGAGTGGGATCCCCCCAGTGCAGCCGGAATGGCAGGCTGCAACACAGAGCTGAATTGGTGCTTGGACACCACTTTTACAGCTCCATGGAAATTTTGAAGGTAAATAGCTAAAAGGTATGGGGGCCTTTATGCAAGACGTCACTTGTGCAAATTTCAGCTATGACGTCTACACTGACAGTCTGTGGACTGCAAACATAAAGCTCTATTTCCATGTTATATCAGTCTTAATCTCCTCGTATACAAGTATTCACTAAAATGAAATATACTCCCTGTATTTTAAGCTTTTTCTGAAATTGCTCAGTTAATCTGGCAAGTGATACATAAATATGATTTGCAATTCCATCCCTACTATGAAAATACTGTACTTTTTTCCATTATTATAATTTAATTAAAATTATGTACTATCTATTAGCACATTAAGTTTCTTTTCTTCCCTTCCATTTATAAATGAAATATTAAATCTTCTTTTTGCCTTTTTTAAAGGGCAATTTGATTTTGAGAGAGAAAGGGAGACTGTGATGAATATTTTTAATGTATTTTGTGAAAAGCCCAGAGTCTGCAACATATAGTAGCAAATTTTAAGGAGGGATAATTTTAAGAGGTTGAACTTTTAAGGAGAGATAATTAAGTAAAATTAGTATCTAGCAGGCCTGGAATTACAGAGCATATTGTACAGGGAAAAAAAAAACCAAACCAAACTTCTAGATTAAAAGAACACCCAAACATATCCAAAAAAGATTAAGAGACTAGAGTAAGTAATAAAGAAAGAATATAAAAAGCAACCTTTCCAAAAATAACATGGTCCTCTTTACAGCCATATAGGAGCACAAAAAAGCCAAGCAGCTGAAGGGGAAAAAATGTAACTGGGCTTAAAAAAAAGGCAAGTAAAGCTGTTTTTTTAGTGATAAAAATTCTCATCACAAAACAAATATTTAAATTCAAAGCACTTGTAGAAACCCATCGACTCCTTAAAATTATATCCAGCAAAATAACCTTCAGCACAAAATATCAATTGGTTTAAGAGGAAAATAAATACAACTAATTTTGTACATCAGCCTAGCATATTCCAATAGTATCCTTGTCTTCCTCACCTCCTTTGCAGGGTAACTGGAGATAATGAATGACTTATTCTTGGATTGCTCTGGTGCAGTTAGGGAGAGAGTGGTGGGTCACGATCTTTGTTGCTCTCTTTTTGCTACTTTGGAAAAGCATGAACTGCAGCTGGTTTAAATTTCTCATGGCATCTCTAGTGTGTTGATATAAGCAGCACTTCAAGTGACAGCCCCTGTCTCCTCCAGTACCTTTATATGTTTCTGAATCAAGAGAAACCCTCCTTCTTTGAGTATGAAGATACCAGTGACTGACAGCTCCTTGCCTCTTTGTGCGAGAGCATTGCCTGGTGCTTGCAAAACAAGGCACTTCTGTTTGCACAAGGTAAATGAGGTTGTCACATCTTTGGAAAGAGGAGCTTCTGTTCCTAGTGGAGTCCAACTCTGAGGCTGCCCAAAGTCATTCTCTTGCAACAGAAAAGCGTTGATCAAATTATCTGGACAGCAATGTCCTTCTTGCCTCAGAGCAACAGGGATTTCCAACCTGTTTTGCCCTGCGGCATCCTTGGAAACTTAAAGAGGACAGGTAATTGCTCTTTGGACAAGACTGCTGCTGCGGCTGGGTTCCTGTAGTCAATCTTAATGTGGCTGTCCCCTCCCTCCACCCCTGAAGAAGTCAACGACACGTTGATTTTCAAATTAGTAAGTATAGTAGCTTGTCATGCAACTGTGTACTTAATTGCACACAGGGCAGATCAGTCACTGGAAATAACTCTTCAGTGGCACCTGTTGTACCATTTATCACTCACTTTATTGTATGTGTACATGCAGCAATTGTTAAAAAGAGGAATATGGCTGAGCAGCAGGCAGGAAGGCTGCCTGTTGGCAATGCTCAGGCTGCTACAGTACTGGTATCAAGGTACCAGCAGGAAAGGGGGGAAATCGCTTTTTCGCCGAGGACAACTGAGCATGGTTATGGGGAAGATGATTCTGGCGTGTGTGGTAGGACAGATGGGGAGTGATAAATGCCATGAGCATGAGAATGCTGCTGCACCAGTACAGGCTGGAGGATTCCTGAGAGGAGCATGGAGCTGGCAAAAATCTGCAGTGGGGCTTGCAGAAACCTCCCTGTAGGAAAGAGGGGATCTTGATGGGGATCCTGAGCAGACCACAGTGAATTTGTTGGAGTCCAGGAAGCTGCTAAAAATTGCTGACTTAGAAAACAAGAATGGAAGGACCTGCTCTGTGAGGTAGAGTGAATAAGGGGAAGATTAGTTTGCAAACCCTTTTATTTTACTCTGTCTCACCATGTTACACTTAACTGGACATGTAAAAGTCACTTGTTTTAGTGTGTGTTTTAATAAATCATTGATGCTGCAAGCCATTTTAGTGTCTTTAGTCTGGTCACTTTTAAGGGAAGAGTACAGCTGTTCCAACTTCAGAGTTATGGCCAGCTGAGAGCCTGTCACAATAATTTTTCAGTCACTCTCTATCCTGTCCTGCTCACTTGCACAAGGGCAAAAAGCAATGGCTCTGCAGAACCTATTAGCCTCTTCTGCTCTGCTTTAGTGCACTGCCTAAAGAAATAAAGGAACTCTTTATGACTCTCAGTATTTATTTGGGTTTTACTGTGCAGAAATGTAACCATCAGGCTTTTATATGGTTAGAAATAAACTTAACTGTATGCAAAGTCACATAAAGAGATCTTAGCAGGAAGGCAGAAATGTTTAGAGATTCTCATTGATGTGTGCCTGCTCTTTGAATTAGATGAATGCAGACTCTGAATCTTGAAAATGACTGAGCTGTAAAAGATAATGGCCACCTTTTAGTGCCAGAGGAAATCACTGACCTGTCATTCCTGTGAAAAACCTACAAATGTGGTTTAGATCACGGGTCCATCAACAATGATGATATTCAAAAGTAAATTACTTTAGAATAAGAAAAAAATGATCATACCAACCCCTGAAATATCAGTTCAAGACCTACAGCGTTCACAAAACTTGAGGAAGAGAAGAAAATGTTGGGTCTCAAATCTGTGATTTGTGCTGCTAGTGTTTCATGACAGACTCTTTGAAGATGTCACAGTGAATTCAAATATATGAATCTAATAACAGGTATGTCACTTGGTCCCACTGTACTGAAAATGATCCTTCTTGCAAAGTCTGAAACAGGCAGTATGCTCAAACTTATGTAGTAGATAGATAAATTCAAAATTGTTTACAAAAAGGAAGCAGAAACTTCATCCGCAGTGCAAGCAAGAGGAATGTTGTGTTTATCAGATCAGCATTTTTATAAACCATCTCCAAAGGGAAGGAGGAGAGAAATTAAGATTGGAATAATCTCTGCGTAATACATGCAGTTAACTGCACTGAAATATTAAGTGCCTAGCAAATTAGTCTTCTTTAAATAAATGCCAAAGTTCTTTATTCTTTTAATGACAAGGGTATTTGCGTTTTGAAGACTCTCTGAATATAACTTAGATACCTAAACTTAACAAGCAGTTCTTACACCTAAGATCCTGAAATCATCCCCCTTCCATTGCAAAGAATGTAAGTAGCTTAGATGCTAGTTGTAGGGGGGTTGGTTCTTGTAAGCTGAAGGTAGCAGTTGGTTACTCAGTGTAGACTCAGGAGATTTCACCAAGCCTTGTTCCTCGCAACTATTTTTTATATAAATCTTCAGTGCTGTTTCTGCTGATAAACAAACCAAGAGGGTTGAAAGCCAAAGAAGGGAGAGTATCTCTGACAAAAGATGATTTGCTGGAGAAGGGTCTGTTCTGAGCAGACCTGGGCTGACGGTGGCGGGTTTAGCTTCCTCAGTAAGACACTGAAGTTGTGTAGAGGTCAAGGAAGGAGATTAGCTCTGGGAAGCAGAATTTCAGGAGTAGGTGTTAGAATTGTTCCCAAACTTATCACTGAGAAGGATGCACCAGTTAATAACTAGGAGCAAAACTGAGTCAGCTGACTGTGAAGTCCTGAGAATGTTTTAAATATTTTATATTTACTCTTTAAAAAATGTAATTTCCTATTCTTAATGAAGTATCTAACATTTTCCTTTGCTGAATGAAAGCTTAACAATAGCTAGTTGTAGAAATGATCTTTAACACCAAGCACTTCCCTGCTGAAGGAACAGCACAAGTTTTGGGGTGTAGCAGCGTGCAGGCTTGCTCTAGATGTGGTTTCTGAGGAGTTTCAGGAGCTGGGGGTTATTTTTTCACCAAGCTG
>NW_009626137.1:55813-80658 GCF_000690535.1 Cariama cristata | reverse complement strand
CCAATGGAGAGGAGTTGCCCCGAGTGAATCAGTATAAACAGCACACACAAGAATACAATTTCTGATCCAGGGGGTAAATCACAGACATCATACTTTTCTTTCAATAAATTGATACCTGTGTCGTCCCTGTTGTGTCACATGTAGATGGCGATTGGACTTCAAAAGAACTGAGGCAGACAGGATGGCTGGAAGCAACAGATGCATTTAACATTTAAGCAGGTACTGACAAACACTATGTACCTGTCTTCTGGAAGAAAACTGGTAAAGTTTTAAAGAACATGTAGATTTTAGGGCATTTTAGAGTAGGTTTTGTGTTTTCTAAATAGGCCAAGAAAGTATTAATTTTAAAATGCATGAACAGAATTTTTTTGGAGGGGAGAGAAATCTTGAAAGAAACAAATAATAATAGAAAATAATAAAAAAAAGAAGATTCTATATATTTAGCTTGTTCAACTGAAAGGACAGGAGATAAACAGAAAACTCTCTTCAGTTTTAAGCTAGGAATCCAGTTGATAATCCCTTGCAGAAAGTGATTCAATTATCAGATGGCTTAAAGACTGAAGTAGGTAAAGCAAATAGTAATTAAAGAATAATTGTAACAACATATAGAATGTATTGTAGAATAGTGATTATTTCCTTTGCATAGGTATGAGAATTTTGCTGTAAGGGTGTGCAATTAATAAGCACTTGTTTACTTTCACCTATTTTCTATACATTGTAACTGTCTTTCACATGGATATAGAGTGCAATATTTATGTAGGGTGACTTTAAAAAGTGCCACAGTCAGTGGCACAATACCAGTCATATGTGCCAAGATTTTTTTTCTTACTCTGTCTCTGGAATATTATATTCTTATGCTGTTACTAAGTTCTGTTTTTACATTCTTATTCTGTTTTATTAATGTCAGTTCCTTTTGAAACTATGTGTCTAAAGGGCACATGAAGTAATAATTTTCAAACACTTTTTGTCTGCTTAGGGGTTGTTGTAATCTTCCACATTCCATTAGCGATAGCCTTCATGGTCCCTTTTCTTGAAGACAGTATGGCTACCTCTGCAGCTTTGGAAGTGCAGCCCTGTGTATCTTTGATTTTCTGCAATACTGCTTGAAAGATGGAAATGTTGAGCTGGATGACAGCTAATGAACTGAGTGTTCAATAGTTCATCACCTTGGTTTTACCAGAAATCATTTAGCAACAAATTTGAAATAATTGTCTTTGGTAGAATGAGATCGCTTGCCTTTTCTGATAGAAGAGTTGAGACTAGTCAGGATGGCAACTCATACTGGAAGGGGCAGATCTAACCTTTGTGTTGTAAAGCATTCTGTGAAAAATAAACCAACTCCATTGTGGATGAATTTGTGACGAATGCTCCTGATCTCTGCAGCTTTGGCCCCATTGAGGAGTCAGAGGTCTGTTCTTCAGCTGTTGTGAGTTAGTACTGATGAATGAAGTTGTTGTTCGATAAGGATTTAAATATGTACCTGTCATGTTAAGACTGTGAGGAATCCTTCATAGCTTATCAATGCTTGCATGGGAAACCTGTTGTTCCATCTTAAGTCGGGAGGAAAATAGATTTTGGTGCAGTGCTGAGCACCTGTGTCTGAAGGAGTAAACACAACACTGTGAATGAGTGCTGTGAGGTGCTTGTTGGACTCTCCTTAAGACTATCATTTTTCTAGATAAGACATTTCCCAAACCATTATGTGGCTGTTCCCTGGACCACGTGAATCATCTGTGTGTGTCCATTTGCAAACAGAGATTGGAGCCGGGAGTGTTTTCCTGACTCCAGACACTACAGGAGTCTGCTGCCAGCTCCCAGTTCTGCTCGTGAGCAGGGCCTCAGCTCTTGCTAGTGCCTGCCTTAATCAAAATATAAAAATGATTGTCATACTACTTTTGCCCAACATTGTTCATAATTTTCTTTGGAAAGCAGATACTCATTTCACACAGTGAATAATCCATGGAAAAAAATGTTTTTATTGGAAAGGCTTGGCAGGCCTAGCCAAAACAAAATAATTGGAAAAGCACACTGATAGAAAATTATACTTTGAAATAGACTGTTCCATGCACTTTCTTGTGCATTGAGGCCTGGTGTTGAAATTTTTCTGGTTTTATGAGTTGGAAGCTTTATGGATAATTATGACAAAGGTATTTTTCATCACAATTTCTATCTTCACTAAAGCCATGATGTTTTTACTATGTAGAAGTATAAAAATACACATCAAAGGCAATGACAGTACATTATGGTAGTTCCTGTTCTGTAGTATGGCAGCAATCCTCAATTACTCATAACAATCAGAAAAAATATCTATGTAAGAGAAAAGCTCTAGAAGTCTCATGCATCACTGATTTAAGTTCCCTGTAAATGCAGGCTTAGATCACAGCATCTAATTTATAAATTTGATGGCTTATTTTCAGCTATAAAGTTGCCTCCATCACTCTGTTTTGCCTGATTTGGGTGAAGGGGATATTGGAATGCTCCAAACCCAGCTCCCCTGGACAAAGAAAACCCCTTTTTCAGTTTTCTATATTTTATTTTACTCATGGCTCGTGTACTCCCTGGTACCTGGGGTTGTTCCTCCCCAGGTGCAGGACTTTGCACTTCCCTTTGTTGAACTTCACGACATTCCTGCCAGCCCATTTCCACAGCCGGTCAGGGTCCCTCTGAGTGGCAGCACGACCCTCTGGTTGTATCAGCCACTCCTCCCAGTTCTGCGTCAGCTGCAGACTTACTGAGGGTGCGCTCTGCCCCATCATCCAGATCATTAATGAAGATATTGAACAGTGCTGGATCTAGTATTCACCTCTGGGCTGCACCACTGGTTACTGGACTCCAACTAGATTTCATACCACTGATCACAACCCTCTGAGCTCAGCTGCTCAGGCAATTTTCAATCTGCCTCACTGTCTGCTCATCCAGCCCACACATCAACAGTTTCTCTATGAGGATCTAATGGCAGACAGTGGTGAAAACCTTACTGAAGCCAAGGTGGACGATATCCACTGCTCTCCTCCCCTTGTCTACCAAGTCAGTCATTTCATCATAGAAGGTTATCACGTTGGTCAAACATGACTTCCCCCTTTGTGAGTCAATTCCTGAAAGATAAATACAATTGTAATCAACAGATTTTTTGGAAGCAGCTTAAAAGTTGCTTCTCCTTTGGACTTTTCCCATAATTGTATCATTACTTTAATTTAGTCCTATGTAATATGGTTTCATTCGCTAATTTGAATTGTGTGAGGAATGCTTGGCAGAGGAACCAGCCTAATAAAGTATGTTTGCTCCAAAAGACAGTTCTGCAAAAAACCAAAACATCTGTCCTTCAAAATGGCATTTTTTGTTTCTTTCTCTGACACGTAAAACCAGAAATTAGGAGAAATGTCATCCAAAAAGAGTTGATTTTTCTTCGGTTATTTCAGAATTCACCAATCTTCTATTTTTTCAATCTAATTTCTAAAAGGTTTTTTCTTTCTCAAGTTCTACTTTTTGTATTGTGACCTAGAAGACAGGAAAAAAAAAGGTGCAAAACTTTGAGTATGAAATTTGAGAAAATTTCCAATAAGGCTCATGCTTAATATGTCACTTCTTGTTTTAAGATTAATAATTTCGAGGACAAATATCATTGTCACATCATTAACTGCAAAGATTTGATATAATGCTAGTTGAACAAGAAAAAAAGTTATCACAGAATCTGGGAAATGTTTGTCAGTTGGTTAAGCCCAACCAAAATTCTGAAATCGGAGACATAGGAATTTCTAGTCTCCTCTGTTACCTGACTTCCTTGTAATCTTTTAGCATGGCACCAGTGGCTTAGATCTATCTACAGTATTTTACAGGTGACTTTGAGATGTTTTAAGATCTGTGTTAAAATAAGTTCTTTGGCCAGACCTAGACAGTCTGGGTAAACACCGGAAAGGAAGAGAACAGTGCATAAAACCAGGGTTCACAGAGGCAAATGAAGTGTCCAGTGAACGGTTACGGTGACGTCATTGCCTATCTCTTGCTTAGATTACATTTGATGAGTTTGTTAAAGATGATGAAAGAGCTTCAACAATATGGACTTAGAGGTCAAAACTCTCAACAGATGCAGTCAGTACTGCGACGACAGGTGTTTGCCCCTTCCTCCTCCCTGCCTACCGCAGTATTTCTCAAAGGGAAAAACCAGAATCACCGTTCACACCCATGAATATCCTGGGAGAAATGAGTAAGCGCTTTAAGTGATTGGCTGCTGGATTAAGAGGAGTGTCACCATATTCCTGGTTAGGTGATGTATTAATACCAGTGATGAATTTTGACTGTGTTTCTGAGATTGGGTCCTGGTTGTGAGAAAACCAGAAAACATCTTGTGTGGATTGTGTGCGGCTTTGGTGTGAATTGAGTGCTGTGCCAATTAATGGTGGTTGAACTCTGGGGTGATAGGCACAACCAGTAGCAGAAGATGCTTTACAATATTATACTCAAATACAGCCTAAAGTTGTCTGGGATTCAGTTAGGCTGCAGATAAGCTGAAGCTTTGGGGAAAGGAGGTGTATTTTCATATAGGTATTTGTTTTACCTAAATGTCTCAAAAGAAAGTTACAATTCAGTGAGGTATTTTTTCCTAAGAAATCAAGAAAATGTAGCTGAATTCATCTCTGCGGTTATCAGTATAGGTTTTAACACAGTGCTAAAGGAGAAATCATGAGTTTGAATTGGAGAATGTTGGTATTAGTAAGAGCTGTAAAAATTGTAACTATCAAGCTACTATATTATAAGACTAATATAACTGGCTAATGGAGAGGGAGGTGTCATTGTATTCAAAGGAAAGCGTAGGTAGATAACTAACGGGATTTCTCAAACATTTGCCCTATGACCCATCCTATTTTATCAGTGGCCAGGGCACAGAAATGAAGATTTTTGTCAAGGAAATCATCTGGTGAAACACACCTGTGAGACATTACCAGTCTGTAGGAAGATTGGCACTGATACAAAAAAAAAAGTTCCTGAGGAATGGAGAAATAGATCTGGAATGAAAATTATTAGGGACTGTTAATAAAAAGCTAAGAAGAATATATACTGTAGAGTTAGAATTCATCACATGGAAGAAACAGAGATGGAAGGCTGAATTTAGTATTCCATCAAAGAATGGTTGTGAATTACTAATGTGTTGTGAATTACTAATGTGATCGGGCTTTGAAAAAGGCGAATGCAATCCTAGAAAGTTTCAGCTGAAGTGTTTCTGATAGGAAGTTGAATAATCCCTACAATTCACAACTTTCCAGACAGTAAAAGGCCATTTAGGAAGACTGTGAGAAACACATTCACACAGTAGTTTCTTTGCATCCCATATATATCGCAGAGTTTCTCTGACAACCCTGCATAACTTTTTGAGTGGTAACAGGATGAGGTCAGTGAGATCAAGATTTATATTTATCCAAGAACCTGAATACGCCCAGGATGTATGACTAGGTTTGAAATCTCTGAACAAACTTATGAAACCAAATCCATATACTTTATAAATCCTTGCAAAAACAGATAGAACAAGCATCTGGTTTTGGCACTTGAGTAAATCAATGAAGTTACTCACACATAGGTCATTTGAGATGCTTGGTATCCAACAAGTCCGTACGTGGCTGGCTGGAGTGACGTGTGCCCTTCTGGAGTGGGAGCTGGAGCCGCTATTCCGATGTGGGGACAACTGAATCAAGCCCCAGAAGTGGAATTCAGTTCCAGATTCAGACACCTAAATTTAGATGTTCTTCATAGTCAACAGAGATAATCAAAAGTCTGTAGGTCTATTCAGCTCACTGCATGCAGATGTCTTTTTTTTAGGGTGATCTGGGAAGTTTTATTAGACTCTTGACTGACTGGATCTCCCATGACCTCGAGGGGAGTAAGAAATCTCATGCGCATGAATACATCTACGTTCAAGACATTTAGATATCTGCATCTGGAGGTGAACTGTACTGTAATAATCACATTCAAATGAGTGAAATCAAAAGAATCACAAACTTTAGGAATGGACAATGCTCATTTATTTTTTCATTTGTCTGAAATTCAGGAGCAGATTGCCTGTGAGTTTTTGGCATTATAGACACAATGTTTATTTTGGTGACAAATGAGAAAGTGCTTAGAAAGGCATCAAAGTCTGTTACATTTCTATTTATATTTTCTTATTCTTTTTTAGGCACTTTATCTAGGTGAAAAAGAAAAAAATAACCATGAAATGACAGTGCATATTGTGCAATTGCAGTAGCACAGAAGG
This sequence comes from Cariama cristata, assembly GCF_000690535.1. Taxonomy (NCBI): domain Eukaryota; kingdom Metazoa; phylum Chordata; class Aves; order Cariamiformes; family Cariamidae; genus Cariama; species Cariama cristata. The sequence continues at coordinate 74,414 of NW_009626137.1, read as the reverse complement.
GATGTCTCGGCCCAGTCCAGTTTAGGAAAGAATTGCCCTGACATAGACATATAGCTGCTGGGATGTCAGATGAAATGTTTTTCCATGTTTGATGTCCAGAACAAGGAAGGATGTCACTGCACAAGCATGGATTTATGACTGTGACTAATAGAGAAGGATGCAGTTCCTTTCTTCAAATTAATACTGACACATCCAAAGCTTAAATTCGTACTCAGGAGGTGTAGATGCAGTTGTGCAGGTACATAGCCATTCCATTCACATCACCACTCTGTCTGTCCCTGCTCATGATGCTACTCTCATGTTTGCTGCTTGCTCTTTTCTCTCAACAATGTTTTGAAAGCTATGATAATTACTCATCTCACTAGTCATCATTCTTCTAGTTTTACTTCCTTTAGCTACATGGGCTTTTTTCTTCTGTCCCTACCCCCTAGTTTTTATTTTTTGTTCACCCTGCTTGAACTTTCTTTTTTCCTGATTTGATTAAAGTTTAAGGACTGTCTAGGTTGTGAAGATAGTAAATGTGCACCAGCAAAGATAAAGAGAGGGAGGAAAAACGTGCCTCAAAAGCAAGATCACTCAGTATAGCGTTTCTAAGTACATTTGTTATTCAGAAACAGAAAGAAGGGAGAGATGTGATGTGCTGTATGGTACCCAAGTCAGTGACAATCAAAGAACAGAATCCAGGACATTAGATAATATAGGACAACACCAAAACTCAGCTTCACCTTTGCTTGCTTCCTTTGTTTTGAGTGTGATTCTGCTCTTTCCGTGACGACTTATTTCAGTGCTACAGTTTAAATCCTTTAGAGTTATCTGCAGACATGGACGTTAATTACCCCTTATGTCTGTTTTTAAGCTCTCTCCTTTCTCTGTTCCTTTCTCCTGCTCACTGCAGGGATGAGGAACACACTTTTTTAATGGAAGTTGGGATTCTGATCTCACTTTGTTATTCCAAAAGCTGGGGCCCTAATCTCAGACCTATAGTGCATATGTGTTAATCTGGTCCTGCTTGATTTAGTCATGTTTTTGTCTTTTGTGTTTGTTTTCTTCTTTAATGGCATAGCTCTATTTTGACATTTAGATGATTTGCAAACATTAAAAAGCCCTCGCTAGTGCTCAATTCATTTTTGTTCATATATTTTAATTATCTACCCTTCAGCTCATAAATATGAAAACTTTTGAGAGTTCTCTTACCAGAACTTTGTTGTTGGTTTGGTTTGGTTTGGTTTTGTTTTGTTTTTAAGTAAGATTAAATAATTAGCAGGATTTTGACAAATTTACATAGCTCTGCTATTTTTTCATTTTAAATTTTCTTGTTGCTACAGCTTGATTTTTTTTCAGTCTGCACCTTTTTTTTTTTGCATTTGAAGCAAGCTTTTCATCTACTGTGATGTGTACCTCATACTAATCGTAAACAATAAATCAAAGGAATAGACTTCTTCCCTTAGAATTTGGTTGTCATATAAAATGCTGGAAAATCTGATTAGTAAAGTTATACAGAAACTATGCTGTGCTTGTCACTGGCAAGAGTCTTTCAGATCTAGCAACCACTTGTCTTCATAATGATAATTGCTGTTTATAAACACACGCACAGGAGGTTGGGGGATATTTACTCCTCTGCGGTTTTATGATCCCTAGAGTCACCTAAATGAGCATGTTTAGACCTCCGAACTAAATAGGAGTAGTAATAGGGGTGAAACTTCTCTCTCTCAAAAACTGCCTGAACAAGTAGATGCGACACTGCCCCAAGTCCAGGAGATTTGCTTTCTTTTTTCCAACTCCAACACTTTTGGTCAATTCACTGACTTGCTGCTGTCATCCTACTGTCTTTTTTTTCCTTTAAGCTGTATTTTTTGACAAAACTAGGAACGTCCTTTTTCAGTGGATTTTTTAAGTATTCAGCATGTACCTCAGAAGAGCAGGGACACCTGAGCTAACAGCGCACGGAGAAGTTGGGAGAGCATAGCAACATTACTCCAGCACTGTGTGCTAGATAATGAACTCGGGGCTGTTCACATGCCAGGTAAGACCTGGAAAGATGCAGGTGCTCTATAGAAAGGAGCAACAGCACCACCACCGGGTGTTGAAAGAAAAGAACAGTTTTAGAAGATTCAACCTTGAGGATGAAGCTTAGGATGGACCAAAATGGAAGAAGATGCCAATGGGCAGCTCTGGCTCAGCCTTTTTTAACTGGCTACTGGTGCTTCTGGCAGCTGACTCTGTTTGAAACTACTGTGGATTTATAAGTGAATTGTTTTTAAAGGCTTAAGATCACATGGATTCCTCTTTCTGGGCGTGAATGTGGGCATATAAGGGAGGCTCAGTGTTCTGCTGGGCACCTGAGGTTTTGCAAAGGGATATCTCACTTTGTGAGAGTCCTAAATCTTTTTTTTTTTTTTTTTTAAGTGACTCTTAAGTATTGTGGGCTGATTTTAAGTTCTGATGTCTGGAACTTCAAAACAATATTGTAATCTGAAAAATACCATATTAACAGTAGAGATAAGGTTTTGAAGTGTGAAGAGTCAGTCTTAATAGAGGACATCATTGTATTTTTCCTCAGTTCTAATTAGGCTTATAAATCATAATGGCAACATTCATATCATTTGAACTCTGATGGAGATTTATAACCAATAATTTGAAATATTTAAGTAGCATAGAAGTCCAAAAGAACATCTGGAACCATGTTACTCAAGAGTTTCTCCCACTATCAGCTTTACCCTTGCTGAGATTCTGTTTGCTCTCACAGTACAGTTCCATTTCTTCTTACTTCTTCCACTACTTTTGCTGCAATCCGTCTCTCACCACCCTCTTTTCTCCTTTTCTCTTCCCTTTTTCAGCATCCTGCTAATGCCTCTCTTCATTCCAGCAGTCTCTCTGCTGATAAACTGACTGGCAGATTTTTTCCCTGAATGCTCCTAGAGTGATCTATTCTGCACAGCCAGCTATCATCAGTATGTTCTCAAGTACTGCATGCTGGGTGCCAATGTATAATCTGTACGAGAAATACAGTTTTGTTTTATGTTTTATATAGACTAGAGAGTGGAAAAGGCAAAGGATTGTCAGAGGTCTGCCAGTTTCACTGATACAGTCTTAAATATGAGCAGAATGCCTTCTGGACTTGATTTGATGTCTCTTACCATTTTTTCATCCAGACGTTTTTGAAACTGTCACACTTTTGGGGGCATAGAGCTTCACATTACACAGAAAGTTACAGCACACTGAGTGATGCAGAAAGAGCCCACTAATTTTTTTTTCTTAAAATTTGAGTCTTCTTATTTTGCTTTCCTAAATGTAAAGTACTTTGGTGTTAGTGTTACCTGTTGCGAACAGTTATCTGTGACAGCGCTACTAGTTTGACCTTCCGATACTGCAACATTCAGGATTTAACCAAAGCCATCTTTCTTTAGATTTTTTTTTCTGCAAATTACCATCATTTCCTGGACCTTGGATTCTTTTCATTTTTATCTTTGTTCTTTTTTACTTTGATGGTTGAACTCATGATCTTACATACTAATACAAAAGTGACACCGTGAATTGCTTACAGTGCCTCTATCACTGAAATGGCAGACAGAGACTAATGCTTAGAGGAGCAGGTTAGATTCGTGGTGTAAGTTATCAAGATTCCTTTCCTTTTGTCATATTTATTAAAAAAATACACTCAGTAATTCAGCTCCTTTGTTGTGACTCAGTCTTTTCAACATTTATTTCCATCCATTGTTGCAGAATTTCCATTCTTCATGAAGGCAGAACAGACACATTTAAGCTCTTACTTGATAGCTCTGTAGTTGATGGCTGAAATTTTTGGAGCTGTCTTTGAGATCTGAATATCCAGTTCCCAACAGAATGACTGGTCATGAGTCTACCTGTAGTTTCACAGATACCAGTTTATATAAGTGAGAAAACTCAGAAGTTTTCAGAGCAGGTTGATAGTTCTTGAACAGAAGGACACCACTGTGGGACTGATTTCACATTTTTCCTTTAATCTATAGCTTTGGACAGTTTAGTGAGGTGATTGATGGAGAAGGACTGTGTGTCAGTTTGGTTTCTGAAGCATCTTCCTTTGATGTTTACTTTCTGTGATAAAAAAGAGAAGAAAAGATACAGAGGATGGATTGCTAACTTGGGTGTGCTCACAAGGTGCCTAGAATTACACTGCTGTGTTGCCAAAGTATTTTTCATTATACAGCATTTTGTTACCAAAATATTTTCAGCTTTTGAATCAGCACGAGGTCATGTTACAGTGTTGTACCACAACAATAATAATAATAAAATTGAAATTAAATCCTCCCTTAAGGAGAAGTACTCATTTAAAAAGTCAGTCTTGCATTAGATCAAGAAAAGATAAATAGTAAACATGCAAAGAGCCTCCTCTTCAGATACTCGTGTCAGATGCAGTCCAGATTTGGCAGAGATGTGCACAAGCTGACTGGTTCTGTCTTTTTCCATTCAAATGACATGGTAACCAAACTCTGTACAGCCTCACTAAATCATGCGTATGCTGAAGATCATTTTAGAATGAAAGTCTTAACATCCAGATGGGTCTGTAATTTACAGAACTTGATTGCTTCATGTTTATTAAAGAATTTGAAGGTCCATACAGAACTTTAATAAATAAGTAATTGATAATAATCGATGCTGTTTTGTAGAGATAAGGTCCTCTAACTGAGCTTCTTAGAGTGAGTCGGGACAAGAGCTACCACATCGTATTTGATGTCTATTAAATAACCAAAGACAGAATATAAGTGAGAAAAGCACTTCTGCTTAGCACTTTTTAGTAAAGAACTAGGGTGAGAAATTGCATTATTGACTGTTGAAAAGGGCTAATTCTACAGCTCCTCTACAGCCCAACCCCATGAATAGTGTAAGGCTGACACATTTGGTGCCAACATGTCTGTTCTCTGTAATTCCTTTAGTATTAGCTCTCCTACACACTCTTCAGAGATGGTTCTAGGATCATCATAATTTTCACTTGCCATACTTAAGATAATGTATTTCCTTCTTCCATCATCATAGAAAAACGAGAAATTCTTTTGAGAATAGTAATAAACAATACTAGTCAGTATGTTTGGTATGGTTAATAGCTTAGTTAATTGTTTTGATTAGCTCTGGATCTTTGCAATGAAAGAGAATATTATCTCCACATAGCACTTCATTTAACTTTGGCACCATATTCACCTATCAGCATTCAGTGTAATTTAGTTAAGTGTGGCCGAGCTTCTTTCTTCCTCTATCAAAGCTAAATAGATGGCACTAGAGATTTTTACAAGAACTTTTGTCTGCCTCAGGCTCCATCGCTGCTCTGCCATAGAAAGCAGCCATAAATTCAGCTCAGCTGGCTGCTTATGGGTTCATCCTTCAGAATCCTTACGATGCTACTATGCTAATAGTACCTTACTAGGAAGGAACACTTAAGGAAGAGGAAGTATAATGATTACTCCTGATTCTCTGAGTACCAAAAACATCGGGGAAACAACAGCGACTTCTTAATTGCACCAGACCAGCGCTTCTGGAAGACCAGGACAGACATAGGGGTTTATGAGAGTACCTCAGGTACTGGGGATCTAAACCTTGTTATTTTAGTTGTCTTCTTTCTGTCATAGTTTGTGTCAGTCGGAATAAGCTATGCAGGATGGGAATACAATATAGGAAGGGAAGGAATGAAAAAATTCAGCACTTCAATGCACTAAAAAGCCGTGCACTTAGCACTCATCTTGTTTCCATCTGTTAACAACTACATTGACTTGTACAGGGCTGGAATCTTTACACAGAATCCTTCTGTAAAAAGGCAGGTTAATGAGACTGTCCTTCTGCTAAAAGTCCTTGTTTCTCCGGGAGAATTCAGAGGGAAACAGAATTCAAATGTGTGTGTGTGTATATATATTTGTCTATTTATTACAGCCTTCAGAGTATCAGGGCTTAAGTAATCTAGATGACTGAATCTGAAATAAATTTGTTACTGAGGGAGGGAGGTGGGCTATTTTGAGGATATGTCAGATACCATGGAGGGTTTATGATGACTGCTGCAACCGTAATTCAGAATACTGTCTGTTTTTTCTGATCTTCACTTCACTGATTTTTCGTATTACCTTTAAGTCCATCTAAGTCTATGGAGGTAATGAAATAGGGAGGGTATGATTACTTTCCTTAAGTGTCTTCTCTTGACTGTGAACTTGAGACGAATCAAAACCAATAATAAGTGTAATAGCCATGTTCAGTAAAGATGCGTATGTCTCCTGAATGGATAGAGTGGATACGCTTAGCCCTGTATCATTGACATCTGTAAGGCATTTTTGACTCATTCTGGTCTTACAGACCCAAACACTGGTTTATTTATGTTGTAACTTTGATTCACTATCAGTTCAGAAGGAAATACAGATAAATGTATTCTGCTTTGTACAGTTTGTATTTTTGTTTCAGTTTTTATCTCTTAATTCCAAATTCTTTTGCATTCCTGTACTCATCACAATCTCTCAAATATGTGCCACATTAAAAAAGATAAAACAAGCTAATGTTGTAGTATAAGTGAGAAAGAACCATGATACTTTTTTTTTGACAGTCGTATTTTCCAAATCTCAACTGAAAGTGAAGCACAGCATGCTTCACATGACACTCCATCATTAAATAAAGAAGTTCTAATGAAAATAATTGACCAATGGCTGCCCTTTCTGTGTCACTTCCGTATGGCCCATTAATTCTGGCAAGACTCTGTAAGAGTCACTATTATCAACTTCACAAAGATAATCAAGCATTAATTCTACATCAGGAGCTCATTATTTTTAAACTCAGCTTATTTTATGACCAATAGGTTGACTTAGAGAATCTAATAGGGTGTTTCTTGGGATGAAAAATTTTCTTTTAGAACTAAGTGAAAGATGATAGAGTCCTGTCAATATATTGTAATAATGCTACTCTTAGCACTTAAGAATTAGAAATTTACCAAAGAGAAACATTTCATCTTTCTTTTGACTAGAGAAATAATATTCCCCCAAAATACCATCAAAAGATTTGTAGGAATTAAAGCTGAAGACATGTCAGCAGTAATTCAATAATAGCTGAACTATCTGCTGATTGAATGAGTTATTGACAATAAGGTGTGTAAATGACTGAGCTTGCTGTTTATTTTACTGTAGTTTTCAGAAGACGAGTGTGCCATACAAAGGCTAGCTGAAGTACCGCTAGTAAATCATCTAAACTCAGGAATTCTAGCAGTGATGCAGTCTGAAATGTACTTTAGTTAAAATCAAGTCTTTCATAACAGGCAGACTTAGGAGGTGAAATCGTATCACTGCTCAGTTTCTGAAAGCCAATTTCTACTGGAGTTGTTTAGGTGTGAAACAAGTATCACGAAGGTAACTCTTTCTTTCTATGCCACCTGTAGATGAGAATTGTATTTTTTTCAGAAAACTGCTAGGGATATGTCTGGGATCAGCTGCTGGGGGAGCAGCAGGAGCAGCCCTGATGCTGGTGCAGTCCCACAGCCCCTGAGCAGGGCGAGCAGAGCCAAGAGGCTGCAGCAGCAGATCCCATCCAGCCAGCGATCATCAGGCATAGATGTCCTGTCTGAGGTCGATCCTGGAAGTGCAGGCATCAAACGTGGGCCAGGCACCTCCACAGCATCGCTGGGGCTGGGGGGGCTGTGTCAAAATGGGGCTTCTGGGCCCCTGGGGTGGGATGAGGGATACCCAGGGAAGGCCGGTCAGGTCCCGACAGCAGCAGTTATGAATAGATAAAGCAGACTGGCAACAGGTTAAGATACTGCTGTGAAGTGTCTTGCATCGATACGGCCTAGCTTTCTTACCCTCCCAGAAGAGAGTGGCTGCATCCCAACAGGATATGGTACCTCACAGGACCAGGCATTATTAGCGCAGGCTGAAAATTTAATGGTACGTGTGACTGCACACTAATGCTTAGGCTAGAAAACCAGCCCTGTTTCATTTACTAATATGTACGTGGCCAACTGCGCCGGAAGAAATCTACTTCAGCAGTATGTTAGATTCAAAATGTATGCAACTGAAATCAGCATCTGAGCCTGGAATCATGTAGAGAGTAATTAAAGATCCTAACAATATGCCTTTGTAGGCAAGAAATATCCAGCATTAGTTTTTTAAGTGTTGAATTCATTCCTTCAGATGAAATTTCTGATCAGCACTGATCATCAGGTTATTTAAGGAAAACCTCAGATAAATATGATTTTCCTTAAAGAAACCCTTTTGAGGACCTTTAGCCATCAACCAAAAAAATGGAGGTGTTTTTAAGTGATCTCAAATAAATTAAAACCATCTCCTGTTTTGAGACTCTAGTTTTGTGTTTGAGTGCATATCTATGTCTGTCCAGCTATGTAGATACAGATCTGTGTAAACTTACTCTACTACCTCAGACATCTTAGCCTTCTGAATACAGCAATGGCAATCAAATGCATGTATTCAAATTTGATGAAAGTATTATCAAGGTATTAGGGTTATGGAGCTACATACAATGAACCACTTCTCTGTTTCACCTGCTAAACCTTTCAGTTCTGCCTAAGACTAAAAGGACATAATTGAATTGCTCTTCTCCTAAAAGTAGCATTAAGTTGGATGCGAAGAGTTGTGAAATTTCATAACAAAAGTGAGAAGAAACTCACCTAAAGCAATAATACGAGCATCTTGGCAAGTAAATAATTTTATTAGAGTGCTCCTTAAAAGCTGATAATTCTATTACACACAGTGATTATCTGAAGTAAATGGTTAGCAAGTATTGTTTTGTGTATCTTCTGTGTTTCTGTGAGATTTCCAACTATGTTGCCTAAATCATGACAGAACTATACAAGCTTGGCTGTGATCTTGATAGAGTTTATTTTAAGTCACTGTAGATGTCATGCAGTACGTACATGACTGAGACTTGCATAACTTGATTTTCACAAATTCTTCCTAGTAAAGACCAATTTTTGCTCATTCCAAAACTAGGCTACTTTGGAATCAAATTTTCAGCCAGCCTTGTAAGATTATTTGGCCTTGTGTGGCTATTCATAACCAGACATTTCACAGGGTAACTTGAAAAACTTAAATTTTACTGAAAGGTGATACTAGTTTTATTGTATTTCCCAGAAACTGTATGACAAATATGTGCTGTGAGAACTTGGAAGCAGAATCTCTAAAATTTGCAAAGACATCTTTATTAGAGTATAATGTAAACCACTGAGCATATCTTTTGGTAGTTTATCACTTTCTTCTTCTGAGTTTTAAGGTCAGATGTCTTGAAGAAATTTTTCTGTGACAGGTTGACAAAGATGATGGCTTCTGACGAAGGACAGTATTCTGTAGGCTGTAGAGTGATCTAAAAGCTTTTGGCTCACATGCTCGTCAGTTGTCAATGATTTCCACATTGGTATCAAGAAACAGGCTCTTAGATTCAAAAAGGTGAGGAATCTGAAATGAAGCTGAGTGTAAGCTCTTTCTGTCCTGCTCAGAAAATATACTCATTTTATAATAGTAATATGTTATATCTGTCTTACAAAAGTTACAATTTAATTAACTAGAGTGTTATCGTGATTTAATTAACAAGAGTATTATCAGCAAGTATCTACTAAAAGGCAAACCCAAGCAATCCTTCAGAATTGAAAGACTAGTAAAAGATGTGCTGTTTCCAGTGAAGCTACATGGCAACACTTCCAAACAGTTGAATGAATCGATGTTTCTTTCAATAGTGTAGTGTTTACGTCAAGAACCAAAATGTAAATTTGTTGAATCCATTTCCATTGTCCAAAGTCAGTGAAAAGTAAAAAGTAAAAGCTTAAATGAAAACATGTAGTCAGAGCTGGGAAATTATATGTATTTTTTTTAAATCTTCATATCATACTAGAAATATTCTGCTAAATGTTTACTGCATTTGCATTTGATACAGCTTGGTGAATCACTGTCCTACAGGAAGAATAATTGTATAATGGATTGCAAAGAAATCTTAAATTCAGGTGACTTACAGTGGTTGAAGATTCAATCCTTGTATTGTGTGTAAATATATTGTATTTATCTATAAATGAACCTTTATGACATTTACGGTACTGGCAAACAAAGTGTATTGTTGAAGGGTCCTAGTCCTTTTCATTAAAATAGATATTTTGGATATACTTTCAGAATAGGTATGCATAAATATTTTAGTGAAAAAAAATCTTGTTTACTGGTAGTGTTTCAGTTTCATCAGGGCAAACGGTAGACTTGTTTTACTTAGTTTTTCTCTATTCAGAATATGTTCCATCACTTAATTCAAGTGATTGTACGCTTAAACTTACCCTGTCCCTAAGAGGGAAATTAATCTTTCAGGCAATGAGGGGTGACCTGAGTAACCCTGGAGAGCAGGGAACTTGACACTAACCAGTTGAGACTAGTAGTAATCTCATGCTGTGCAGAAGGTCTAAGAGAACAGTCCGCAAGGTTAATGTGTTAGTACTTCAAAACAGTGTCCTAGGAAAAAAAAAAAAAGGTCGATGGTTTAACTCACCCAGAGCCACAGGCTGTTTTGTGTTTCTGCTGTCATTATGATGATAGAGATAGACTAAACAGACTTTCTCTTTTGGGAGTCTGTGCTCTGATGAATTATAAGGGCTCAAATCAAAACAGCGCTTGCCTGTGAACTTAATGCAGTTAAACAGCAGTAGAGCAGAGGGATGTTCTGAAACTCTTCTCTGATGAAGTGTTTGTGTCTCCTGGTAGCAGAAAAGGTAATTCTGCTTAATGTGCTGCTTTCCTAGTGTCAGTGGGACAATACACAACAAATTTACCATTTATATTATTATCAATGCTAGTAATGATATCCACAGTAGCTTCTGTTATTGTGGTTGTGTGCCAGGAGGAATCTGTTGGTTTGAATTGGAACAAAATTTTACGTAAAAGAATAAAAGGTTAAGCTCCTTAAAGAAAAAAAGTGCAGTTTTTCTTTAAGAAGAGTCTAGAACAAAGAGAAATAAAATAGCAAGATGCTTTGATTCTACTAACAGGGACACTATAATTAAAAAAGTCCAGCCCTCATCGTATTCCCTCTCTTAAATATTGAGTTGTTTCAGCAAAAGCTATCAGCTGTGGAGTCTTAAAAAAAAAAGGTGAATCTTGTCATTCATTTTATTCATTGTGTTTGAGATGCTGCCGAAGGAGATTCTGAGTGGTGTAGAAAGTAAAAACTACCAATATTCTGGTGACATCAGGACCGTCAGGTCCATCTACTGATAAATGTAATTGCTTTTGAGTTAGCAATTGAGAACTCTGGCCTGGATAAAAAAATTAGCCTTATCTTAGTCCCATGAAGGCAGAACTGATGCCCGTGAGTGCACTGAAACAATTACGTACTAATAGGAGCATGAGTGGACTGATGGGACTATTAAGAAGTGTCACTGATCTTTTTGTCATAGCTGTCATCTATTCATGAAGTCTGTGTTTCAAAGCAGGCCTCCTGAGCCATAGCTCTCCTTTGCCAGTGTGTTGTTCACATGCAACCTTTGGTTTTGGCTCGAAGAACAATACAGTGGGCTTTCTGCAGGCTAGTGGTTCAGAAAACAACGTTGGAGGTCAAATCTTGAAAAAGGATTACCAAGATATGTTTATTGATAGCACCCAGGGAGAGTTTTACATAAGCACAAATCCTTGCAGAATACTCATTCTGTGTATCGTTTTGTAAGATCTTTGTTACTGTTTCACTGAAACCAGACCACTTTTACAAGTTCACTTGCAGTTATTCCAGATGACAGTAGGAATGTATTTTAAAAAGAGGGATTTGAACCACAGTGCTCCCATTGTTCCTATTTAGCTGCCTTCCTTAAATGATTTTGTGCATTTCCACTTGAAAACTTTCTAAATAAAGCAAGGGCAAGATAGGACCAAATTTGACCAAGGAAAAATCATCTGTTGTTTGGAGACTTTGCCATGCCTCCTCACCCAGCAGCCTGGAGAGCCAAGCTGGTTGCTGCCAGCTCTCCTGAGGGTTACAAGGAACAGTGGCTTCATCTGACAAATCAGTAAGGTCACTTGTGGTTATGGTAAATGCTGTTTCCAACCTTTTCATCTTTTGAGGACAGTGTTAAGAGCAAGCCTGGTGGTTCAGAGCTCTACAAGATTTCTGTCTTTCTGGCTTCTCTTTTTGTGGCAAAAGTGTCTCAACCTGGACCAACAAAAATTCATTTTTGCCTACACAGTTGGCAAGGGTGTTTTGGTTTCTCTTGGTTATGCTGTCTTGAGCTAGCTTTTCACACCGGCGTGTCACAGGTCCTAGAACAGCTATTCAAAGATTTTTCTTCAAATGTAGCAAGCATTCTGTTGTAACTGTCTGGTCTCCTAGATTGCACTGGTTAACTGAAGCCCACGTCTGTGGTATGCTGCCAGACCTGATTAGTAGTTTTGTAATGGTAATTATATCATTTATGCACAGCCTGACACTCACGTACATTTTCCATGTCACGGTGACAGACTTGTATTTTAAGTATGAACTGACCCTTCCTTACTGACTGTTCTTATCATGGTTCCATCACAACCAGCTATAATTTAATTTCTTATAAACAAATAACATATCAAGAATTATTTCCAGAAAGCTCTGTGACAAATAATGTAAAATAAATCTAGGTCAGATTCTGCCATTACTTCCTACGGAAAACTGCTTCATTGATTTGTGAGAGATTTATTATGGGATAATCCATTTTATAAAATAATTCCCACCAAAAAATATATAGTAAAGGTATTGGTCACAGACTCTGAAGCTTTAATAGACTGTATATTCCTCCTAGGCAAGAAAAAGACAAAAAAGAAAACAAATAATTCAGTATATATTATACACTCAGTGTGTGTGTATATATATCATGTACATTTAATTTTCATGTTTTGAGATAATTTTTGAGAAGGAATCAGCCTACCATAGATGATAGCATGATTTGTATCTTTATACATTTGCATTTCTAAGAATAGTATTTCTTACAGTGGTGAAAAATGTGTAGTAAAGCCAAGTGCATCCTGTTTAACCAATCACCAAAATATCCAATTTTAATACTATTTATGTAGAGTACATTTTTTTTTGCTTTTACTTTTACATTGAATAATGATGATAACTAATAAGGATAAATTAATAGGTTTATTCACCAAAAGACGCAAATAATCTTCAGCTGTCACCTCTTCCTGCAACTGTTATTGGCCAAATCTTCCACTGATCAGTGTGGAATGGCATCACTTGGATTTCACCAAGATTTCACTTGTTTTCCTTCAGTATCCTAACCAAATAATACGTATAAAGCAATGGAGAAAACAGAATTCTGAAAGTGTTCCTTTAATCTGAGGGACCTGTTGATAAAGTTCCAGACCCTCTTTGTTTGACAAGGCTTCCTAGAAGTCAAGGCATTAAGATAACTAGATGCCTTTTTCATGTTAAGGAGCTGTGATGTGTGTTTATTATTTAATTTTGTGAAAAAATCTTTCATTTTTGGTTTGCTATTGAATTATTTCTCATCCACAAAATGGAATCGATTTGTCCTCGTGCTTTGCCTTATTTAAAATAAATAAGTAAACAAATGAATGTTTGTATTTGTTATTCTCCATTGTACTTTTTTTAGTAAACTGGCTTCTCCACGGCATTAACATGTACCTCTGGATGGTGTTACTGATGGAAAAGAGCTGCAGCCTGAAAAATACAGATTTCCAATTGTCCACAAGGGCATTGAAGATAAAAAGCCTGAAGAGACCACAGATTTATAGCATAAAGCAAGGCGCTAGTTCCTAACTGTTTCTTTATGTGTTGCCTTGTTTGTGGGGCCATAATTACACACTGATTACAGCTAGGAAAAAAGTCTCTGTTATTCTCCATCCTGAATAGTAATTATTGTGTGACACTGTTTCTTTCACTCTTTCTGAATGTTATCAGATCTATTTTAGGTTTTAACATAGCTTTTAGGAAACATAAATTACAAAATATTGTTTACATTGTTTACAGTGATGGTCATCTTGCAAATTATGTATCAGCTATTATGTATTACTGACTAATTAACTTAGTGTAACTAAGTGCATGTACACATGAGACTGGAGAATGTTAAAATGAAAAGCTGACTGCAGCTTCCCTGAGCTACATGGTCTAGGTTGTGTTTGAATTTGTATCCCTTCAGGTGCCCTCTCTTTGATTAAATCAAAATAGAGAACGTCAGAATTGGTCTACTGTAAGGAAGCAATCAGTCTACTGTAACACAAAATAGTGCAATTTGTCTTAAAAAAAGTAAAATTCTTGTCCTTACCCCTCTGGCATTCTCACACGAGATTTTGAGATGAAATTGGAGAAGTTGTAAATCACCCTTACTCAGCTGACTTCCATTGGAGCTGAGCTGATTTAGGCCAGCAGAAGAGGTCAGTGCCGAGAGCTCCAAATGCTCTCAGTCATGAAACAGGTCAATGGCAGATCATTATGCTGGCTTAAAAATGATCTTACCAACATATATTTTGGCTGTTCTTTCTGTTTTTTTTTAAACTTAGGTATCCACTGAGGTCACAGTGAGTGCGCTCTCTACTGATTAAAATGTTTGAAACATATTTAAAAAGGGACCAAGGTTCTCACCACTACTCTCCATCAGTAAACTTTTTTTTTTCTCCCACTATCAGAGAACTCCAGCCTCATGGGAATGAGCAAAAAAGTCCTAGTTATACAATTCTCAGAATAAGTGATATAGTAGTCGCAATAAAAAGCATCCAACCTGGCAACACTAAATGTATTGTACTCCATCTATGTAACGTGTCCTTAAAGATGCAGATACATTAAATGATGAGGTCAAATCTAGTATTAGTTTTCATGCAAATCCACTTGGTTTTTTGTTTGCCTTGAACTGTTCTTAATCATCTAAGGACTGAGAGAGAGATCAACAAAAGGCACCATTGTCAGAACTCTTGTTATCCAAACCTGCCTTTGAGGTCTGGAGACAAGGTGAGAAGGGGGTAATTCTTCACCTGGGATGTCCAGAGAGCTCCCTCCTAAATGACCTCAACCTAGACTGTCGTGGATTTCCACATGTTCATCTGCATGAGCACATGCACCTGTACATATGCGTATGTACACAGGCACTGGAAGTTGTTCAGTAGCATTGGCTGAGACTTTTTTGGTACAGTGGCATCTGAATATTGTTTCGCAGAATACTTCAGGTTGGAAGGGACCTTAGGAGGTCTCCAATCCAACTTCCTGCTCAAAACAGGGTCAGTTTGAGGTTGGATCTGGGTAACTCAGGAGTTTATGCAGTGAAGTTTTGAAAACCTCCAAGGATGGAGAGAGACTGCATATCTTCTCTGGGCAGGCAGTTCTGCTGCCTGAGCATCCTCATTGGAAAAAAGCTTTTACCAGTCTAAACCTCTCATTTCAAGTTATGCCCGTTATGGGGGGCAATCCCAAGCACAAATACAGGCTGGGCAGAGAATGGATTGAGAGCAACCATGAGGAGAAGGACTTGGTTGAGGGTGCTGGTTGACAAGAAGCTCAGCATGACCTGGCAATGTGCACTTGCAGCCCAGAAAGCCAATCGTATCCTGGGCTGCATCCAAAGCAGCGTGACCAGCAGGTTGAGGGAGGGGATTCTGCCCCTCTACTCCACTCTGGTGAGACCCCCCCTGCATTACTGCCTTCAGCTCTGGGGTCCTCAGCACAAGGAGCAAGTCCAGAGGAGGCCATTAAGATGATCCGAGGGCTGAAGCACCTCTCCTGTGAAGACAGGCTGAGAGAGTTGGGGTTGTTCATCCTGGAGAAGAGAAGGCTTTGGGGAGACCTTAGAGCAGCCTTCCAGTACCTAAAGGGGGCCTACAAGAAAGATGGGGAGGGACTTTTTACAAAGGCAGGTAGTGATAGGACAAGGGACAATGGCTTTAAACTGGAAGAGAGGAGGTTTAGATGAGATATCAGGAAGAAATTCGTCACTGTGGGGGTAGTGAGGCACTGGAAGAGGTTGCCCAGAGAAGCTGTGGCTGCGCCATCCCTGGAAGTGTTCAAGGCCAGGTTGGATGGGGCTTTGAGCAACCTGGTCTGGTGGAAGGTGTCCCTGCCCATGGCAGGGGGGTTGGAACTGGATGATCTTTAAGGTCCCTTCAAACTCAAACCATTCTATGATGCTGTGGTATGATGCTATGGTATGATTCTACGTCCTGCATGGTACACCATCATGAAGAGCCTGGCTCTCTCTCCCTGTAGATATTGGACTTGACCCCAAAGCCATTTCTTCTCAAGGCTGAACAAACATGTCTCCCTCAGCCTTTCCTCACAAGGAATGTGCTCCAGCCCCCTGAACGTCTTGATGGCTGGTTCTCCGTTGAACTTGCTCCAGTTTATTGATATATTTCTTACATAGAGGGGCTCAGAACACATTTATCCATCTAATGTACTGGTGAAACACTTAAATGATTTTGAGGCTTTTCCCATCAGTCTGTATGCTAAAGGTTATGATACAAGTTATAAGAATAAGGATAAAATGAAACAGCCTTGGTAAAATGAGATCAAAGTGCACCTGGTAAATTGGAACACGAACTGCACAAGATTGTGGCATTCTGCAGAGGAGTTTTGGTTTCTCCAAAAGTGTATCTATAATTGTAAAATGTGTTGTAAGAAAGTAGATGGGAGCATTTCAATTTTGTTCAAGATCAGGTGAAAAATTACTTTTGACCAGCCTTAGGTTACTATAGTAGGCTTATGATAGTATAATGATTTCGCTGGTGGTCTTCTTTCCGTGCGAGTTAGAATACCTAAAAAGTTGTGCCCTTTTTCATTTGATTTCAGAGTGCCTGAGAACAGCTAAGGGGGTTCTCACTGTCTCAGTGTTACAGTGATATGTACAAACTATTGAAGATTTGTGGTTTTGGGGTACATATTGCAAGTAGAAATCACTGATGAAAATAAAACGTCAGGCTCAGAATACTGTAACAAGATTGTACAGTGAATTGCAAGTCTGAAGCCTCATTGTGCTCATAACAGTTCTTGCTAGGGGCTTTACTGATATAGACGTGTAAAATATGACGATGTCAGTACTTCCTATCAAGAGAAAGCCTGTGCCTCAACAGTAGTTTACATATTTATTATGTTACTATTACTGGTGTACTAGCACCTAAAGGAGAGATTTGATTCCTGAGAAACTACTTAATCACTAAGACTTTTAAGGAAAAGATGAGTATCGGATGTCTATATTTTGTTCTAAAGTCAGTGTAAATTTGATGTGCTCAGATGCATTTGTTGGATTCATCCACTGTGGGGAATTAAACTTGTTTGTACTGTGAATTCTAGATGGCCCTTGGCAGAGGGGAAAGGCCCTCAAATCCTTAAGATGGCTCTGGGTTTAGCTGTGTGAAATGACAGAACTTCAGATACTTTGGTAAAGTTTTGAGATTTAAAGGTGTTTATGCAGTTAAGAATGTTTTTAACTACCTTTTAGTATTAGATGTCTGAATTGTACTGTAGGGTACTTTATACTTTTCTGAGTGTTGTTTGTTGCTTAGTCACGAGCATCTTATTCAGCACTATCTAATTTAGCATGTCTCAGCCAAGATAATTCTCAAATTTGCTGCAAAAGCTCTGACAGCATAGCTTCTACCCCCCACCTCCAAAATACTATCTCCAGGCAAGTCTCTTCCTCCTCTCCCCTCCACTCTTTGTAGATAATTGTCCTGATGCACGCAGAGGGAGCAAGTAGAGCAAATCGATTCTCTGTATCTGAAAGGGACAGCGCTGTCAACGAGGGAGCTTTTCTTCAAGGTTGTGCTTGTCACCGTTTTGCCCCGGTGAGGATGGGCCATGTGCAGCTGTAAGAGTGCTGCCGATGGAGCGTGTGCAGCAAACCTGCTAAAGGAGCAAACCCCCTTAACGTCCCTAATTTAGCAATGAAGCCAATCAGTTCTAATTAGTTTGTGATTATAGAACTAGCTGTCTTCTAGGTTGTGGGAAGAGTAATGTTTGTGGGTAAACTGTCTTCCTGTTGTAGATAGAAGTCCCCTTCCAGAAGCCAATTGTCCATGTCCTGTTCATGGCATCAAGCAGTCAGTTATTAACTAGCTGCTTAGTTCTAATTTATGGTGCTCTTATTTTTATCAAGTCCTGAAGAAACACCTTTAATTAGAGCAGTGGGGAAATTTCAGATTTTCACCTGTTGAAAATCTTGTTTCAGCTGTTTTCTACACAGCTTGTAGAACAAATTGGTTTTACCATCTCCAGAAAATGGCATAGGTTTACTTTGACAGTAATACATGATAAAATTATAGACTATAGCAACTGAAAGCTCTTGACAGGGCTTTAAACTAGAAATGAAGGGGGAGGGAGACAAAACTAGGCTTGCTTTTGGCAAGCTGCAGGATGAAACACTGTGGATAGAGGGGCTGCGTGCTAGTAAGGGTCCGCAGCTGGTGGCCCTGAGATGTGTTGGCCACATGGGAGCACAACTGAAGTCTTGCGGAGAGGAGTGAGAGCCTCCCGAGGCGATAGAAGCCAATGGGGGAACACCAGAGGAGTACTCCAAAGGAGCTAAGGGGTGTTCTTCTAAGAAAGGAGACATGGCCGATGGTCCAGCTGAAGTGCCGTTACACCAATGCACGCAGCATGGGCAACAAACAGGAGTTGGAAGCCACCATGCTGCTAGAGGGCTATGACC
>NW_009626137.1:44944-55455 GCF_000690535.1 Cariama cristata | reverse complement strand
GGTAATAGTTTTAAACTAAAAGAGGGTAGATTTAGACTTGACAGAAGGAAAAAATTTTTTACAATGAGGGTGGCGAAGCACTGGAACAGGTTGCCCAGAGAGGTGGTGGAAGCCCCATCCCTGGAGGCATTCACGGTCAGGCTGGATGGGCCTCTGAGCAACCTTATCTAGTTGGAGATGCCCCTGCTCACCGCAGGGGGGTTGGACTGGATGACCTCTAAAGGTCCCTTCCAGCCCGAATGATAATGAATGATAATAAATCCATGTTTTCCATTCTAACCGTCAAAAATTGCCTTTTGTCTTACAGAAAAGTGAAAAATGGAAACCAAAAAAAAAGTATATAATTTTCTCTGACGGTGTAGCATTTTTTCCTACTGGTTACACTAAGTGAAATCAGCTGTTTCTTTTCCTCATCATTCCCTGCTTCTTGTAGCATGGTGGGATCGTTAAAATAGGACA
Organism: Cariama cristata; assembly: GCF_000690535.1. Classification (NCBI taxonomy): domain Eukaryota; kingdom Metazoa; phylum Chordata; class Aves; order Cariamiformes; family Cariamidae; genus Cariama; species Cariama cristata. The sequence continues at coordinate 54,996 of NW_009626137.1, read as the reverse complement.
CAGCAGGAAGAGAGAGTGGATAGGGCAAATGAAAAAGTTAATGCAACATTTTCTTCAGCTTTTAATATTGTAAAAGGTTACTATTGGATCTTTTATATGCTTAAATTGGTAGTTGTCCCTTTGCCGTGAAAACTCCCTTTCAGGAGCAACCAAAGTTATTCAATACTTGATGAGAAATCATGACATCAGAACACTTAGTCTGAGTGGGAATTCACAGTACATTCCAAATCTATATTTAAATTCTTTGCATAAACAAGCTATCAAATATTCATTGCAGAAATGGCCCTGATGGGATGTTGCTGCCCCTTAGCTTGCAGACAGCAAGCCAAGCCAGAGCAGACATCCATCACACCTGGTCCTCATTTGATGCAGGAGCAGATAATTCAGCCTAGCTCTCTTGGTATCAGAGAAGGGGCTCCTACATAAAGCTCTGTCTATTGGCTCAGCTGGAGAGGCTGTAAGTTCCTGCAGAAGGATTAGTAACAAGTATCTATAGGTGATGAAAGGGACATGACAACATCTCAAACTGATACTTGTCTTTTCTTTGGTAAATAGCAGACTATGAACTCTTCACAGTCTAAATTAGTCTGCTTTTGTGGAGCTTCTCATCAAGCTGAGGGAAGATGCTTAAAACTCTGGTCAGTAGTCCTTAATATGACTAGTTTAAATGTTGCAATATTTTTGGTGAAGTCTTGCTGTAATGTAACTCTTTAGGCTCCAGCTAGAGTCATGCCAAATAGCAGCCACAGATATCTAAGAAAGTGATGTGCTCGGGTACCTCTGGGTCTGTTTATACTTCCAACAAATGCTTTCCAATTGCAAGAAAGGCCTTTCTTAAGCAGGATCTCAATCAAGTTTTGAACTAAAAATAATACTTCTGAGGACAAAAGTCTCTAGAGTTTCTTATCTGAAGCCTAAACTTAAAAGCTTTTATGGTCAATAAGCAGAGGAAATTATTTTTATACATACTGTTGCTGTATGCTGAAGGTCCTCTGAGATTAAATGCTAACGGACAATGAATAAATTCAGTTGCTTGTACTGAATCTTTTCTCTTGCTGATAGGCATTGCTATAGGCTCTGTAGTTATACACTGAAGTCTGTATTAGGAGTGGTTTCAGCCTGTGGGATTTTAGAGTGATATCAGTGATTTCCACCTATGTGCCTGGACTAGTACACTAGCAATTTCTTCCCATAGTTAGAAATTCCCATGGGTAATCTGTGTTAGAAAATGTAGGTTCTGTCTACATACCTTGTGATCTGAAAAGATGCCCCTTCTTTTGATTTGTTTTAAACTTGAGAAATTCAGCACAATATTTGGTTGTCTGTTCATGCTAACACTCACCTATATACTGACACTGTTCTGAGACATAAAGAAACATGGGATTTCTCCAAAACTTTATGTTCTTGCTTATCATATGTACCTAAAGGAGTGTGCTAGTCTACTGGGGTGCAGGACTGAATTGCTTAGCAGGTCTTTGAATCCCAGTTATGAAGTGAACAAGATACACAACTGTGGCAAATTTTCATAGACTTTATGGAAGTTGAAGGAGGATGGAGACTGACAAACGCTTCCATGTTACTGTATTGTTTTATCTGCTATTATTAATCAAAACATTTATATTTATGGGTATAGCAATTCAAGGTAAAGTCAAAAAGGTTGACTTAACTGAGAGTTAAAGTTTGAACAACATTTAAAATGTCTTTGATCAAGTGGTCCTTAGATCTCTGTGTTAGCAAACAGTAAGCAAGTTTTCTCCTTTATCTTCGTGTTCTTTTGCTCAGAAAGCTCAATAAAGCTTTTGACATGGTTTAATTAGGACAAAGACACTTCTTTTTATAACATAATTAAAACATTTTTTTCCTGTACCATTTTGATTTGGTCAAAATCAGTAAAATAACATTCTGCATTCACAAAACTGACAACTTTTGAGACTGAAATTCTCTATTTTTGGAGAATTTAGGGAATGGTAATTAATAGTAAAATTCATGGTTTTACACTTGAAACTGAATTTTGTTTGTTACTATATACTGATATTTGTGAGATTTAAGATTTTACTTTATGCATAAGTAAATTGAACTTACTTCTGCATTAGGTTTTTATTTTTATAAATAAAGTAGAATAGATACAATTAGAGGGTTAAAAAAGTGCAATACCTGTAGTAAGATAGAATCAAATCAGCTGCATTACTTTAAAGCATACTAATACTATTAATGTAGAGGAATGAAAGAGATAGTGGATCGCTAATACTTCGAAACGATACATGGTACAAAATTTGCAGAGGTATAAGACTCGAGCAAAACTGAGATGTGAATCTCTAACTTCAGTGTCTTTTCTAAAACAAAAACAGAAGAAGCAAGAGGGGACTTGGGTGATATTTAAATGACTATGTAAATATTTAGGAAACCTGCAAAATGCATGCAATGAACTGTAAAGAAAGCTTTGCAAAATTGGGCTGTGGTTTGCTCTCTGGCAGAAAACCTGGAGAAAATCTAACAAAACCTGTTGTGATGTCAGATTATTAATTGCAGTGAATCCTTGCTTAATGATGCCGTAGTCTCTCTCCCTTTTATTTAAACTTCTGTAGTGTCTTCCTTTTTTCTGCAGGTATTTCTGGAGTGGGTATGTGCTTTCAGGTTGTCAGATGTCTTGTAGCTAGAAAGTGAACCAGCATAGGTGAACAGATCTCTGCTAGAGCACCATTTTTAGAGGGCAAGAATCTTCTGGCAATAACATTGGTAATGTTCTGCCTGCAGTTTCAAAGCTGCAATCTGTTGATAACAAGGACATACAGCTTTTTAAAATGTTATACCGGGCTTCAGGTTTTGTCCACTTTAAATAATATATTCCTGCACAGGCAATTCTATTGATACTGACTGGTGATGTGCCTGAAAGAAATACTGCTTATTCCACTGTATTTTTGATATATCTTTTCTTTTAAATGCATGATGTGGTTCTTAGTGTGGTTGGCAGAAACCATATCCAACAGTGTCTTGTTATTTGAATGCAGTCATTACTGTTTAGCCTAACATACACATCACAGCAAATCTTGGCTCAGCAAGATGTTATTTTACACAATACTGCTGCTCTTAGATGTAGCAGACTCAGGTTTTAAATGTTTGAGAGTTCTGAAGGCATGTGTTCCCCAACTCTATACGTTGTTTCAAGGAGCTATAATTAAGCAATGTGAAGGCATTAACTAGAAAAGGGAAAGTTCTTCACTCTGATAACAATATTCAAACTGTTGTTAGGGACTCTCTCAAAGCACAGAAATGAGGAAAAAAAGAATCTTCTATTAGCAATGCAGCTTCAGTTTGTTCTTCTAAGAGAAAACACTCTAGTAAATGTCACATATAGTAGTAGGAACAAAAAAAGCCAATAGGACTAGAATAATTGTTTAATTCCACTTTGATATATACTATTGTGCATTTGTTAGAAGTGTTTGGCCGAAACAAATTTCTGATTTACTGTGAAGGTCAGGAAAAACGTTATGGTATTTGCAATGAAAAATGTTTGTGAGCAGGGATAGAATTTTTAAGGTACTGCATTTAAAGAACCAGGTAAAATGAAAAGCTAATTTCTTCTTTATGGTGATGTTAAAGTGAAAATTATTGAAACATATTCACTTACATGAAATGTTCTTTTTGCTATTTTCTGTTTGAAAAGTGTTTAAAAAATGTGAGGTTTCAGCCCAGTTCTGGGTAGGAAGTATTTTTTTAAATCTCCACATTGTTCTAGGGATTGTAAAACTGTCTCTTTCTCAGACTTTCACTAATTGGTCTTGCTGTCTTGTTTTTCTTTTTTCTTTTTTTTTTTTTTTAGAAGTTGGTGTAAAGAGGCATAACCCCAGAAAAATTACATTGTGTCAGTTCATTAAGCCACAAAGCCACATCTGTCAGTTGTTGGAGAATAGTAGACAGCCAGACTGCTTTATTTCACTATCATTGCTTCTACATTCTCAATTTTCTTTTTGGAATGGCTGAGAAAATCAATAACTTCCTCACTGAATTGCTTCCTAAACTGACACCATACTATTACAGAGGAGCTGCAGGTTTTGTGATGCTTTCCATGAACTAACTCGTGCACAAAACAAGCATTACAGTTACCATGCGGCTATTAGGAAACCTAACTCCCCCACCATAAAAATGTATCATCCCCTTAAGTTTGAGTAACAGAAGATGATGATCTCTACTGCATTATTTGTTCAGAGAGAGCAAACTCTGTAATGTGTGAGAAAAACAGCTGAATAATTGGGGAGACTTCAATGGGAGCAACATATGCTCCTGGTGCTTGCTGAGCCTGCTGAAATGGCTCACAGTTACAGATGCCAGCTTTCCGAGGGAAAAAAAAAACTGTTGCTGAAAAGATGGGAAGTTCTAACCAATTCTGGCAAATAGAGGACTATCATGCCTGAGCTGAAGAGTAGTGGGAGCCTGCTTACAAATTACTGTGATTTAGTTGTGATTGTGATTGGCACACACAAAAAACCCAATCTCAACACAATAATATTTATCTTTGATTTCATTTGCTTCCAAGTGCAGCTTAAGTAAAACTGTTTTGCGAGCCAAGTAATGGGAAATAAATAATTTACCAGTGAGTAAAAAAAATGTGAATTGTAATTGTGAACTGAAAAAATGTTACTAGATATCCAAGATCCAGAATTGTCAAAAGAGAAGTTTGGGGAAAAAAACCCAAGGTTGCACAGATGCACCAACTGTCTTTAAGCAGTAATTAATAATTATGCATAAGCATATATAACAAAGGCAGGTAAAGGGAAGAAAATGGAATGAAAGCTGTTCATGAGTGACCATTTTGCCTGTTAGCATTTTCACAATAATTTTTATTGTCATTTTTCTCCCTTCTTCTATGTTACTTGTCCTCCCACTGTTACCCCAGAAAGATTTCTCCCCTTATTTAGAGCACAGTCCGTAAAAGAGCTGATTTGTCACTCAGCACATGCAAGAGGGGACAGGGTGATAGAAGAGTGGATGGGGATGTGGAAAGGAGGGAGGAATACAGGTCCTTGGAAAGGGATCTTCCCTTGCCAGTGACAAATCCACGATTAGCAGATTCCTATTTCTCCTACTGCAGGACTTCGTCACTGCTAAGCCAACTCTTCATTCTGCTGTTCCCCAGCTGAAGGACAAGATGTGCAAGTCTTTTTAAGCTGTTTGTTTTGTTTTTCTGATAAATACTGATTTAGACCAAATTACCAACCATTGTCTCCCTGTGCTCATCACTGGTGAGGCCGCACCTTGAGTGCTGTATTCAGTTTTGGTCCCCTCACGACAAGAAAGACCTTGAGGTGCTGGAGTGTGTCCAGAGAAGGGCAACGAAGGTGGTGAAGGGTCTGGAGCACAAGTCTGATGGGGAGCGGCTGAGGGAGCTGGGGGTGTTTGGTCTGGAGAAGAGGAGGCTGAGGGGAGACCTGATCACTCTCTATAACTCCCTGAAAGGAGGATGTAGCCAGGTGGGAGTCAGTCTCTTCTCCCAAGTAACCAGTGATAGGACAAGAGGAAAGAACCTCAAGTTGCACCAGGGGAAGTTTAGATTGGATATTAGGAAAAATTTCTTCACCCAAAGAGTTGTCAAACATTGGAACAGGCTGCCCAGGGAAGTGGTGGAATCACTGTCCCTGGAGGTATTTAAAAGACATGTAGGTGTGGTGCTTAGGGACATGGTTTGGTGGTGGACTTGGCTGTGTTAGGTTTATGGTTGGATTTGATGATCTTAAAGGTCTTTTCCAACCTAAATGATTCTATGATTCTGTAAGAGTAAGATACCTAAATCAAGCGATAGCATACATAGAAATAAGTGGCTTAAAATTGTATAAATGAAAGTCTATAGTCAGCAGTTGAGTTTCTCAAGCAGACATAGAATATTAGTCCTTAGTCCACTGCTAGATGTATCAATAATGGCACAGAAAAATCACAAGTATTACATCAGTATTTTTAGGTTAATGAAATAAAAGATGTAACCCAACCAGATGATGATGAAAAAATAATTTCCATTTTAATGAAATGAAAGACTATGATACATTGTGTCAACTAAAGGTGAGAGTTTTTAAAAAGGACATTTCTATAATTTCCATGTGAGAGTTATCAGAGAGGAAAGTTGGAAGTTTTCTGAGTTTTTAACTTCGATTTTTTTTTTTTTTTTTTTTGGCTTTTGAGATTTACTACCCTAAAACAATGGAAAAGGCTTCTACTGAGCCAATATTTGAATTGAAAATGAAAAGTGAGCTGGGCAGTTGTGTTCCAATCAGTCCTAGCCAAAACAAAATAAAAATTATAATAAAGGAGATTGATAAGGGAAAAATAAGCCATTGACTACAGATGAGGAGACAACACCTTGAAGCATCCTATTTCCGACCTGGAGCCCTAATTATGTGTTCGTACTTTCTTGTCTCTGCACTATTTTTCAAAGTTTGGAAGCTGAGCTTATGATGACTATTCTATCAAAATTAGGATCCTATTCCCATGTACGCTGCATCTGCATACCAGATACCTCTGTTCCTCTGGAGTCCCACTCCTGCCTCCCAAAGCTGTCCAGTGCCCAAAACCTTTCTGAAACCCTGCACCCTCAACACTGTTCCAATCTGAAGCTCTAAACAGGTATTGTGTATAAGGTCCTTGTCTTCAACCTTTGGTTTTCAAGTCACGTAAATTAAGGTTTTAACTGGATATTTGGGATGGATTCTTGAAACTATAGAAATAATGATGAGAGATAATGTAGGCTGCACTTTTACATAAATTGCCTTCAATAATGCTAAATGGAAACAAAAAGATTTGTGAGATGGCAGGAATGGGATTGCTCAGAAATGTTAGGTGAACTGGCAATTCCCAGAAAGAGGGCAGTTAAATATTGCACGGTCCCCCCCTCCGCCCCCAATATCACAAGTTACAAAACAGGTGTATCCACTTGCCTTGTTTAGAATTTTTTGTATTCTTAAGAGAATAATAATTAGGAACTCTGAATTTTTCCTATTGCCATGGACTTACATGTGCACAGAAGTTACTTCTACGTATGCTTTAAGATCTCATTAAGAACATGGCTTCCAAAACTTAGATGAATGATGTGACATTTATCACCTAGCAGATTAGTCCCCTTCTGGTGAGTTGAGCAACTTCAGTTTTGATTGTTTAAGGTAGTTATTTGTATCCCACAGGTGATATCATCAACCATGTATGAATTCTTTATCTTAACTATATTATGTTAATCTTTATTTACTTACTGTATGCTATTATTAAATTTGTAATTAAGATACATTTTAATTTATTGTTGTAAATACCTAATTTCTCTTAATTATGTTCCTTGAAATCACTTGATTCCCAGTTCGTGCCTAGGGAATTGAAAATGTCACCGGCTTCGCCTTCCCCCCAAGACTGGTAGCCCCAGCCACATCCCCTTGTCTACCTAATCCGTGTCTCACCTTCCTGCTGCTCTCCCCTGTGTGTTTCCCTCTGCTAACGGAGTTCCACCGTCCTAAGCAGGATACACAATAACTCCTGCAGCACAGGAACTACAGGAGCGAGGTGGGAAATGATTAGAAGGTATGGAGGCAATCCCTCCTGCAACAGTGCTGCTTTTCACTCTTGCTCAGCAAGTGCAAGAGTAGCTGGAGCAACTCTTTCACTTGCACAGGCTCTTACAGGATCATTCTTGTGGCTCACTCTAGGATTCCCAGAAGAGATCTCAAATAGAAGGAGCCAGGAACAGCTGACACTTTTCCTGGGCTGGTGTTACACCTCTCCTAGCTCTTCTCTAGCCCAAGGTGATAACATAGTACATGTGTCTCTGTATTTTTTCCATTGGTCAGGGAAGGTCTTGCTATCTTGCTGAAATTGCCCACAAGCTTGCACTTCTCAACAGCTGAACTGAAAGACCAGCTGGAAAGCACCATGGCACATTTCCCTGGATTTCCTTTGTTTGGAGATCAGGATAGGGAGGGATGGTGTGAGCTCAGTTCTTGACCCACTGTCAGACCATGGGGGTATCAAGTGTTGGCAACATCTGGTTCTTTTTTGATAAAGACACAACCTGAGCAATTTTTCCAGAAGAAAAACTGTAGGATGAGAAATTGAAGTGATCATTAAGAAAGCATTAAAACTTTTCTGTTATGAGATACAAATTGCTATATTCTTTCAAGTCACCGGTGTGTGTAGAAACATGCCTTGTAAAGCTAAGAGTCAAGCTATAAATGAAACTGTTGTTACTTGATATACAAGTCTGAAGAAAAATTATAATGGTGTCTTCCAAACGTGTAATATTATCTCTGTAGGAGCTGACCATATTTGTGGCTTAGACAGTATGCATCGTTTAACTGCTGTACATTAACATTTATCTAGGGCAGTATAATGTAATTTAAGTTGATGAGTTCTTGTCATCTCTATAAATTACTGGTTTAGATGTTTGAGAATTCTAGAAAGAGAAGATTAAGAGAAACCTCAAAAAGAAAGAGCACATAATCCCATTTGTTGTATTTTTTAGTTATGCAAAGCACAAAGACTCTTCTTGTCTATAGCCTTCTGGGTTTGACAGGTTTAAAACCAATAATTCCGTGATGCTCAATGCCCCTTTGTATGTACAGAAACACATTCAGTTCCAATAATTTTTTTATCTTTGTATGATAAATTAGTTTATGATTACATATCTGTGAAGAGTAAAGGTAAAATGTTATGCTGTGGAAGAAATTTATGCAAATCCTGTGTGTATTTAAACTACAATATAATGTAGGGGAGTACAATACTGATATTTTCCCCTGTTTAAAATCTGTACCGTTTAGTACAGTGTACTTTCTTAAGTGGTGGCAACTTCTGGAGTTTTATGACTTAGCATTTATTATAGAAAATGATTCCACTATGTCTTTCACCAGCCCCTCGCCCTTCAATATACACATCCATGCATCTGATATGTGAGGAGAATTGTATTTAGGTTGGCAATTAAAGTGGATATATCTCCTTCAAACTCCTCCTGTCCTGACCATCCTGTTCAGAGGATGTGGAGACTCTGGGGAGCACATACAGGTTATGGACTGCTGTGCACCTGCAGCGGTTCTGTAAACCCTGTCCTTCTCTTGTTGTCCGGCAGTCCTTAACAAGGCAGGAACAGTCAAGGTGGGGATCACAAGCTCTACCCATCACTTACTGTTGGAAGCTAGTTCCCAAATGAAATAAGTTAATGAAGTTGCAATCTAATGAAGCTTCATCTCTTCATATCTTCTTTTATGTCTGGGCAATGCATTGCAACTAATTGTGTAATTTTCAACATGTGCAAGGAAAAGTTTTTCTGTTTTTTTTATTTGCAGTAAAGTCGCACTATTTACTAATTATTTGCCAGTCATTAGAGAGCATGTCTTGAAAAGTGTCTATGAAGTTACTTGTAAGAAATCACAAAAATGAATTATATGCTTTCTTCTCCAAATGGTTAGTACCTTTTCAAGAAGTAGTGTGGTTTGTTTGATGTTTTTTTAAATTATTTTTAACTAATCCCCGAGGAGAAATAAAAGCATGTCATGATTTTCCAAGGCTACCTATCGCGCTCAGTGCTCAGGGGTATTTAAAGCACAAAATACTACTGATTGTCAGAATACAAATTTGTTCATACGTTATCATTGTAATGTGAGACGGTGGCACTGAAGTGCAGGAGGCAAACAAGAAAGCCTTCTGAGTATACTCCCTGGCTTTTTTTTTCCATGTCATATGGGCTTGCATACTTTGTCTGAAGAAAGATCTTGGGTGCAGTACATTTTCAGGCATAAACAATGCACTTCTAGAAACTTGGATACAACAAAATTAATATCTTGAACTGATAAAAGCCTGTGTTTAGAGATAAAAACAAACATAAAGATACAGAATGTTAAAATAAAAAAGGTGCATAAACTTTTGGTTCATTTCTAAATAGTCTTAAACAATGTGAGTGGATTCTTTTCAAACTGAGTTGTTAATCTGGTAGATAACACAAGAATAAATACCTAGGTTCACTGAGTCAGTAGGAAGTTGACTGTAGATTTCAGCAGGGCAGATATCACGTCGAGATCTGCAGAGCCCTCTTT
>NW_009626137.1:6212-44913 GCF_000690535.1 Cariama cristata | reverse complement strand
GGTAAATGAAGATTTTCAGCCTTTGAAATCAGTGGCTAAATTCCTATATAGGACATGGGATTTGATGTTGATTTTCTGCTTAAAATATAATTTTCCTGAACTTTATTTTTTAACTTTTCCACTTAGTACTATCACCTATGAATATAAAAGGTTCTTTGGATTTGGACACAGATGATTAATGTGGGCAATTCCCACAGAATAAAAATTTCATAATGTATTGATTTGCTCTGTATTCCCTCTGAAGGAAAAATGTCCCTGTAGAAAATAGCAGACAGTACATAGTTCTCAATGTGAAGCATAATTCACTAGGAAATGCAGAAAAAAGTCTCAGAATAAGCACTTTTCAATATGGAGACAGATGGCCACATCACTTGGCAAGCATTCAGCTTTTTTCCCTGACATATTTAAATAATGTTTATCAAACAATAGACAGGGATAAAAATCAAGGTAGCCTTAAATTTATCTAAAACAGAATGGCAGGCTGCTGTAAAGTGTCCTATAAATAACAACAAACAGCTGTTGAACGAAAGTCAATAAGGTGGAAAGAGGGGTTTTTTACTGGATTGTAGAAATACATATATCTGTATTTCTTTTTCTTGTAATGAAATGCTTTGTCCTCTTTCTCAGCCCAGAACTCAATATACTGTTTATATACCTGGCACAGTGCGCAATGATTAGAAGCAAAACCAGATGGCCATCTTTTTCCTTGTCTTGTTTATTTAGGTGATGGATAGATGGGTCCTAACTTTACCTATCAATCTGACTGTAATTATTTATGTTCTACTGTGAATTTTTGCACGCAAATACTCGTGCACATACATACACACAAATAGAAGTAAACCAACTCTTTCTCTTTCTTCCTTAGGCTTAGAAAGAATTGCAAGAGATTCAGCTTATGAGCAAGAAGGAAAAGTTCAGTTTGTAATTGATGCAGTATATTCCATGGCCTATGCGCTACACAACATGCATAAAGATCTCTGTCCTGGATATATTGGTCTATGCCCGAGGATGAGCACAATTGATGGTAAAGAACTACTTAGCTATATCCGGGCAGTGAACTTCAATGGTAAGTTACATGTACTCTTCCCCCCCTCCCCTGCCTTTCTTTAAATGTTTCAGAAGTGACAAGATGTGTTTTCTTCTTTATATGGAATACTTTAAGGCACAGTGGAAAACAGGATTAGGAGCAGTTCTCATTTAATCAGAACTGTGGGTTTTTCCACCTGCTTTGAAACCCCAAGTGTATTTTTCGTCTTAATGTTAAGCTGCTCCCAGAAGAGGCAGGTGTTAAAAATAAGAATCTGTTGATCAAAATATTCTGGTGAAAAGGTGGTATTATAGAAACAAGCTGAGGACTCATGCAGTCCTATTGACAGATTAAAATCCTTTGACAAAGGTTGCTTATGTGTTTGCAAGAGAATGAATTGAAAAAAATACTCTTTTGAAAATTACCTCCTTCTGAAATTACTGTTAACTATTTCCTTACAAAAGTAAATAGTGAGGTGTTGGCTTTCAATTTGCATTTTTAAATCTCAATTAAACACTCACTAGCAGTTCTGGCTTCTTTTCTGTTTCATTGTTTTTGACTCAGTGATTTAGTGAGCTTTAGCACACATAAAAGATATATTTTTTAAACAACACTACATAATATTCTGTGCAGCTGGGATCTGCCTGCTGGGGGAATGTACTTATAGATGCTTATGCTGTTAACAGTAGAGGCCAATAAAGAACAGGATTAATTTATGAATGTAGAATTGAAAAGGGTAGAACATACTTGATGGTGAAATGAAGTTGCTGAAAACCTACATTATTTCATTAAAGTTGTAATTATTGTAGGCTCTATTTACCATTATTTTACAAAGAAATGGAACAATGTTCTTTGCTGTGTTTTGGTTGTTTGTTTTCCCTACTTGGTGGTAATTCGTGTACTAGGCATGCCTTCTAACTATGCAGAGAGAAGCACTGTCTATCACAATTTATTCCAATGACCTCAGCTGCCAGCCTTTTTGAAAAAAGCACAAGGTCATTTTGAATTTAGCTTCCGAGTGGAAGCTTTTTTTGCTTTAGGTAATATACCAGACCATTTGGTTGATATGAATGTTGGCTGTAGTTCACAGGTTTTTTTCTTCCTATGCAATTTTCATGAAAAGGGAATCCCTGTCTCCAGGAATATAAAGATAGAAGGAGTTTAAATGATTCTTTAGTGATTTTAAAGAAAACCTGGAGCAAAATATGTTGCTGGCAAATGGGAAATGTTATGATGACAAAGGTAGGCAGCACATTGTAAGGTCTGCAGTGATAATTATCTACAGTTCTAGCAGATACTCTTCTGGGTCTGTGTTGTTAAAGCACAAAGAAAGTCATCTATTTTCATTTGGTGAGAATGAAAGTTTAGCATAAAAAGATAAACTGTACATTTTCTATAAAACCTTTCTCTCCCTAGATTGTTGTGTTTCATCAATACCTATCATGATTTCTCTGGCTGACTCTTAATTATTGCAACAAAGGGAGATGATAGAGTATGATAAAGAATTCTGGACACTAATGAAAAAGGATCTGGTTTTGAATTAATGATTTACTGAAAGAGAGGGGGAAAAGAGGAAAAAAAACAAACCACATTTCTGTGAGTTTAACTTTCTGTCCCATGGGATACGTTAACTGTTCCCTGTACCAGGCTAGTCTGCATTATGCACTGGTGCACCATTTTTTTTCAGTATGTTATATGCCCAAATATTTTCTTTTTTTCAGTCATGCATTGGGAGGCATAAGCAGAGGACAGTCTTCAACCCTTTGCCTTTGCTATGAATCCCAAATTCTGATTCCTCAGGACACCACTGCCACTATGAATGACTTGGTTTACAGAGGTGAATATTTACATAGATTGGTAGGCCTCCTGTGCTGGGAGTTGACAGTAGTGCTGTGTGTCGATTTCGATGTGCATCCTAGGTTCACTCATTAATAATGTAGTATATTGAAAATGAACTGATACATGAAAGGAAAACCCTGACTTTCGTAGCCATTCAAGGTAGCATTTTTCTATCCTAATAATCATAGGATCATAGCACTGCTGAAGATGGCAGGGACCTCTGGCGATCCCCTTCTCCAACCCCCTGCTCAGATCAGCATCAACCAAATCGGGTTACTTAGGATCATGTCCAGCCAGGTTTTAAATTTATACGAGGATGGAAAATCCTCCAAAATTCTCTCTGAGCAATCAGTTCCAATATTTGATCATCTTAACAGTAAAAAAGCTTTTTCTTATGCTTAAAGAACTTTTCCTCTGTTTCAGAAGTAACCCTCTGCTCTTCAAGATGATAATTTCTACTATCAAGAAATAGCTGGCGTTTTTGAGACAGGCAGTTTTTCTTTTTATTCAGTATCAGTTTCCCCACGTGATTCTACCCTTATGTATATTAAACCAGCTTCTCACCTCTCTTAATTCAGTATATCCCTCTTAACCAAGGTTGCAAGTTGAATTAATATGCTGTCACATTCAACTTGGTGGGTTTCACCATAGGAAGTATGACCTGTATTATGAAGGACATCTATCTGCCTTGTGGAGGGTATTTGCAAGGCTAAGAAAACATACATATTTCTGTTTACTGGAATAACTGTTTTGCTTTTGATTGCAAGTAATCATTTTGAAATGTGTTTTTTTTTGTTTACTCTGTTTATTTTTATTTACAAATTATAGAGAAGATTTTTTTCCCCTGAAGGATTAATCTGCGTAATATTCCGTGACACCTTCGTGACTGAAGGGTAATCATAACCACCAGTGCACAGTGTACTGATGTAATTGATACGACATTTGTTTCTACTTAGCTATTCTTCTACCAGTTGTATGCTAAATGCAGAAAATCTCACAGTTCAGCATAATTTTAAAGGGGATAGAACTTTGAATAAAGAAATTGATTTGTACATTAGATTTGAGTTACTGCGGAGTGTAGTCTCCTGTTTTACTATTGCCTGTGTTTTTCTTAGGACAGCTAGCAAAGTTTTTCATTTGTAATAGGCACTTTAATAATTAATTTAATTTCATAGGAAAATAAACCTCTAATATGTAACTGGTACAGCCTGTTGCTGTGTAAATTGAAAGAGTTTTTAAACAATAGGAAGATATAAAGCCAGTGTGCTGAGATGCAGCATATTTAGTTCCCTGTGTTCTTGATGGTCACTGCTAGCAGACCATAACCAGCCCTTTCTGGCTATTTGATCAAAAAATACTTACAGGTTTCAGAAGTTTCATGGCCCTACTTATTTTTGTTTTTCCCAGCCGAACAGTGAATGTTGTCACTTCATGGCATTCTTATTTTAATTAAGGTGCCACATTTGAAAGGTTTTCCCTACTGTTTTTTGTCTCCAAACAAAATGAGGTATTTATGTGAAACTGGTGTTTCATATTTAAAGTTATGTAAAATGAATAGTTTTCCTGTTAATTAGGTTTATAAATGGTGATATGTGCAATAGTGTAATTGTGGCATGATTCAGTATGTTCTCCTATCACATAGCTCTAGTGTTCTCACTCTATTTAACTTCATTATTCTGTGTACAGAATAAGCAGATGTTTTCAAAGAGCTTTTACCCTGGCATGTGCTGAGTGTTTTATGAGAAATCTCTGCTGAATTCAACATAAGTGCTCATCATTTAACAGGAACAGGACTTGAACATGCATTTGTGGTGGATGGAGGTGTTTCAAAGGTGGTTTGTTTTGGTTTTGTTTTTAAGAAAAAGGTTTCTCTTTCTAATTCCTTCCAGACAAAGAAAAAAAAGGATGACAACACGGATACAGTGCTATTTCTTCGGTGGGAATAAAACATGAAGTGATGAACTGATCAGTGCCTCCCTCCCCAGTTGTCCCACTGCAAAAGCAAAGATCAAAATTTATAGTTACCTTCCAAAGATAAAAGACCATATAGAAGGAGGTTCACTCTTAGTATACAGATTTATAGCTAGTATAGGGTAGCTGGTTTTTGTCTGCCTTTAGTCATTTATTTGTAGTTATATTTACAGTAACACGCTGTAGTGGTTCCAGGGACAAATATCAAGAAAACATCACACATTGCAACACAGTATATTTACAGATACTACAATATGAGTCTTTCAGTGATTCATAAAGGTAAGGGCAGAACTTGTCTGTTTGCATGTATGAGTACAGGTCATCTTGCTCACTTTGATGGGCTACTTATCCTGTGGGTGAACAGGGACCCTTGCTACTTCAGCATCTCTTTAGGTGAGCAGGCATAAGTGAGAAGGGAGCAGAGAATGAGTGGAAGCACTGACTCCCCTCTGCCATCAGTCCTGAGGTAAATGTTGTCTGCTTCTGCGGGAGGTCACTGCAACATCACTTCCCACTCCTAGTGAAGAAGAAACTTGAAATAAATTCTGAGTTTGACTGTGCAACCTTTTCTCTGGTCTTCTCTGGGTTGAAGCTTACTGGGATTTTGTGACAAATCTACAGTAACACTGGAACAGGTTGCCTGGAAAGGTTGTGGCGTCTCCACCCCTGGAGATACTCAATACCCAGCTGGACATGGACAACCTGCTCTAGCTGAACCTGCTGTAAGCAGAGGGATTGGACTAGGTGATCTCCAGAGGTGCCTTTCCACCTCAGCCATGCTGTGATTCTATAACCCTAGCTGAACTTGAAAGAAAGAAAAGTGTATCACTTACCCTTGCTTTACGATATTAAATGAACATATGTTACTTTATTCTTCTGGAACTACTTTCATAGTCTGAGTGGACTACTAAACCTTGCTGTTATTTGGGTTTTAAATATGTTAATTCAATTCCTTTGAGAAAAGATTCATTTTAGCTACACACATGAACACACATGCATGCAGCATCAGCCCCATTTAAAAAGCAAACGTGAAATTTCATGCTGAAAGGGCAGAATGATACCAGAGAATGAGAACATAAGAACAGAAACTAGCAGGCAAACTCAAAATAAGGTGTCAACACTTGTAGACTAAAAATTAATGATGACTCTACATTATAGTATTTTTTCCGCAAAAGCGGTATCTATAGAGGACAGTTATTAAAAAAATGAAGAATGGTATTTCTCATGGAGAATTTTGAACCCTCCAGAGAATGATTATTGTGGAATCAGCCGTTTCCAAAATTCATCTTCTCCTGCTATCTTTTGAGGTTGCCAAGACATCAATCTGTGCAAAACTCTCCTGACTTGATATTCAGCTCAGACTGTTTAAAATGTTTTCTTTAAGAAAGCTAACACCTCTCTATTCTTTCACTGAGTACAAAATTTGCATTCTCAAATCATTATTTATCATTAAAGCAGAAGCTTTAAAATGGTGCCCTTTGAGGCCGGTAAGTTTTGACATTAAGGCATTAACCACGCTAGAATTAAACGTCCCACTTAAAATGTACTGGAGCTATGCTCCTAACTCAGATTTTTAAAAATCCAACTCTCAAGTCTAAGAACTACCAATAGAGAAAAAAACCTTTTTGAAATAGTTGAAGTTGGGCACATCTGTGATTTTTAAAGTTGTAAGTTCTTATTATCAGTTTGTAATTTAGAGGTTTGTACTGTTAGAAATACTTGGTATCGTACTATGCCACTGGTACCATATTCTGTTAGGGTTAAAAACTCTCCAAGTATAATGGGAGATAACAGCAGGTGAGTAGATCAGATCGGGACAAACAAGATTAACAATGTATTGAGAAGGGCTGAGCTCTGCTGGCCTTGCTAGGATTCACTGTGGTGGCAACTCGAGTCTCACTGATCTGCACCCTGCTGAAGACATAAAGATACTGCTTTCAGCTGCAGAAGTGGGAATCCTCCTGGAAGGGGGAATGTCTGTTGCAGTTTTACTAAGATCTGTGGTGTTTGTTCTGTCATAAATTAATCACATGACATAATTACATGTGATTTTTTTGAAAATCTTGGTGGTACAGAGGAATGTTTGAAAACGTGGCTAAAGCTTAAACTAACATAGATCTGAACTCATGAAATCCCAGAATTCAAAATAGTTCATTCTTTTCATCTCTTTTTGTCATGGTTTCAGAGGTGTCTTAATTTGGCTTGTGAATGCACTGGGGCTGTGGCAGACCATTTGTAATAAAGCATCCTGATGTCTAGGTTCATGTACCTTTACGTTAAATTCAGAAAGAAGTTGTTACCTCCTTTAATCTATTATTGGGGATGATCAGGGGATGATTTCAAATACATTCTGCTTTGGCATGCTAATTATTTTAATGGAATTAATCTAGGTGGCTATACAAGAAACTAAAACTGCACACTGGACTGAATCACTCTTAACAGTTTCAAGTAATGTATGTTTATAATGTAAGCAGGCATAGCGGGCAAAGCTTGGAGCTGCAGTGATTCTTAGGTACCTCATGAATCCATGTGATTAAAATCAGAGATTATGAAAATGCTGGGTGTGAAATTAGAAGGTAGAACCTAAAAGTAAGTACAATTTATAGCCATGCTCTTGCTTGTGTACAGATCTTAAGTACTGATTAATGGAGCAATATATATGCGCCACATACAAAATTCATGATGTAGAATGTGACTGAGGTCAGTTCTCTGTTTTGAGGAACAAGGTCTAATTCATAAGGAATTTTAATAATTAATATATAAAGGAAGGTGATAAAGGATTTACCCTTGTTACCCAAGGAAAATTGATTTGCATCTCCTGTTAGGTGGGGATATTCAGGTACATTAGGCTACAGATTTCTAATGTGATCAAGTGAAAAACTCAAGCTATAGTGAGGAGTAGTACAAACTAACCCTTGCCATTCTGAGTGAAAAGGTATCTTGAGCGCAAAGAAACTGGATCCATATTGCGTATGTCATTTTACCTTCTAATCAGTGTAAGAAACATCACAGCTGCAGTTCTGCAGCATTTTAAGCCCTTCAGATATCCTTATTGCCTTTATTAACAGGAAGAAGGTGTGCCACATGTTTTGAGGAAAAGAATACCTTGACAAGCTTCCTTAAATGTTTAAATTTAAAGTCTCCTCTTAAATCTTTCAAATCAAGTAAGACTCTCCAAGTTACAAATTTTCCCATATGTCAATTTATGACCTGATTGGTAAGACAACAGTTCTGCAAGACAGCAGGACAGTCATGAGGGGAAATTAGTTGCTTTTTAGTACCTCTGTAACGGAACAGTATGAGCCTTTTTCATTTTCCTACATCAACTTTTACTTACAAAATGAAATAGATACGTTAGAGAGAATATCAAGGGGGTAAAAAGCAATGAACATTTTATTAAGGGTATTTGGTAGTATAAATAAGCTGCATTTGTAGTTCATTCATGTAAAAAGTGGTCTAACTGGTAATGGCTGATAAGTGACAAACTCAAAAATAGAGCAATTCTTCAGGGAGGTCACTGTGAGTGAAATTATCTTGACATATCTTAGATTCTCATGTAAGGAGGAAAATAACCATTTCTCTGTTAAGGGGAATGACAGTGAAATCAGGCAGACTTAATACTGTAGGGCAGGAATTACAGTGAGGAGAGAATAAATTTATAATTAACAGACACTGCCGACATCATCAGACAGTACTATTTAGTTTTTCTACTCTAGGGAGAGGTTGTATTCAGCAGTAATCAATGAAGTTCAGATCTATCATCAAAGCAGTACCGGATTCAAGAGCAAGTTAGACCTTCTAGACCTTGGTACCAGATGTGATCTTAAGCAAAACCAGGGAGAATCTGAGCAAACTAAACAAGACATCCAAGAGGAAAGTGATGGAATTCAGTTCTTCCCTCACAGGCAAATAGTTTTCCCTCAGTTTAGCTGGTGAAGTCAGCAGTCTCTGGTATAGCTGATGGGAAAGGCGGATACCTCTAAAGGTCCATTAGCATTTAGGCACCATAGCAACTCCTCTACTTGTGTATGTTTTTCTGCAAGCAGCTGTGAGTCAGATTTTCTGAAAGGCTAGTTAAAGCATTTCTAATAGTATGAAAGATTAAATATGTGGAAGATAGTTTATCTTAGAAGCTTCTCTAATTTACTCCAGCTGAGGAAGCATTTGTTATTTTTCTTGAGGATTAAGGTATCCAATCGTTCTGGTCACACAGCAGGTTATGTTTTATGATGAACGGGTTGGACCCCAAGTGTTGCTCCCCATAGTCTTAGCCAAATCTCTCCCTTGTAAGACTGAAATAAAATGGATTTAATGCACAAATTCCTATGGTGTTCTATTTTAAATAGAGAGATTGTTTCTCTCAATTCTCCTGTTATCTCTGTCATCAAAATTGAACATTTGATAATTAAAGGTAAAATAATTTGCAGTAAAGATTTTAGTTGCAATTCTGTGGATACTGTGCACAACACAATTTCAAAGTGATGATGCATTAGTGAGGCTTCTATATTAACGTTTTGCAATTTGTGCCAATTTCTTTACATTATTAACTTTTATAATTACATTAGCATTTAATAAAAAATAGTTTGGAATATAGGAAATACAGAATACTCTTTATTATTAATTACACTTGGAAGCCTAAACTCTTTCAAGACAAGTCATAGAAGCCTACACAGCCAGATGGATTTGAAAATGGTGCTTCTCTCTATTACTTACAGCTCTATTAACAAATTATCAGCTTGACTGGTACTCTACTCCAATACAGTTTTATTTGCTGGTAGTTGAGCTATTTATGTAAAAGTAAGATTATTAGAGGATACTCAGCTACATTTCAGGGCATGAAAATTTAGTTATGTTTTTAACTACTGTATCAAAATTTACGCACCAATCAGCTTCCTCCTTAGACCCAGTCGTTACAATGGGTGAGGTTTATTATCTGGTATGATAAATTTTGATGCTGACTTGCCTAAATTTTAGGACTTCAGCTGGATGGTAAAAGGGTGTGGTACAACAGTTCTGTGTTAAGTCAAGGGGAAGAGGTTTATGCCTCTGAACAGTTCCAGAAGGGAATTAGAAATATTTAATACAGCAGTGTGAGCTCTGGTTTGAGATGAAGATGGTAGAAACACTGTAGCTTGGTCCTTCCCCATACTTTTCATATTAGTCTGGGATTTTGACGTTCACTAAAGAAATAAAGTAATTTACTTCTAAGCCTTTAATCCAAAGGAGACTGAAGCCCTGTTCCAGAAGCAAGCCTTAAACAAGTATAGGGCATGACCGGGAGGATATTCTTTAGTCTTGTTGCATTTGGATCGCTATGCAGCTAAGAATGCAAGACTTCCTAGAATTCCTATCCAAATGGACTCAATATCCTGTCTTAATAGCACTAAGTGGCTATTAGTTTATATAAAGCTATAGTTTTCATTGTATTTTTATTCTAGTGAAAGCAGAATCAAAGCCAGCATTGAAACAAGAAATCTTAGTGCAGTACAGGGTACATTTTATGGATTTGTTGGAGGTTTGTTTTTTTTATTGTGCACCATACACAAAGAAAGACCTATCATCAACATCTGGATTATTTTTTTTGTTTTCATTCAGATGAAAATTTTCTGTTTTACAGAAGAGGAATTACAAGTTACTCTTTGGGATTAAAGCAATATATCTGTATTATGTCCAAAGGGCTAGAGAAGCTGGCATGATTTTTAAACATTATTTTCTGCTAATAAAAATTTTTTATTATTGTCCAATAAGAAAACAAAACAAGCTGAACCAAAACCAACCAACTTTGATTAGAGAAAGAAACTATCAAGATATTAGCATAGTTTTAATATAAAGGAAAAAATTTAGGATTAGGCAAAAAAAAAAGAGTTTTCATGTAATAATGATGGTTGATTATTCCATCATTCACTTTTTTTTTCTTTCAATGAGCAATGAAAAGTTAAATGTTGTGCTGTCATGAAATGAATATCTTTAAGTTCCTTATAACATCCTTGCAACGTATGAAATGCAGCTTGATTAGGTAGCACCCTGATTAGAAGAATTTTCACAGAAATGGGAGTGACTGGTTAAATCCATTCTTGCAAAAGCCCAAAATTTTGCACAGTTTTTCAAGCCATAGTTTTGCTATGTCTCTGTTTCTACAGTACTCTCTTGCATTTGCAATTCTAGGTCTATGCTATCTACGTATCTCCTTGTAACTTTCTTCCACATGTTTTGACTTAAATAAGGATTCAAAGTTGCTAAAGACATTTGTAATTAGAATTTACCAATATAACCAGCAGTAAAGAAGTGGAAACTCTGATCTATTCAAGTGTTTAATAATTCAGGAAAAAAATGTTCTTAAAAGATGATTGCAGTAAATTTTTCACTTTTAATCTGTGATCTTGTCCTAAAAGTACAATAGCATACAACTATCACAGCAGATAGAAATTAATACCGGTTATTACTGTCCAGAATTTTCCAGTGCCTGGAAGCATTAAAAACCATTGAGCCAACCTGAATGCTCTGAGATTATGAGTGTTTAACTTCTTTGTTAAATTAGCTCACCTTTTTTATTTCACATTCTGAAATGGAATGATGCCATTCAGTTTGCTGAAATATTTCTTGAGAAACAGGTAATAAATGTTACCTGTTCAATATTTAGTTGAAAAGGGAAAATCCATCAGCTAACCAGGAAAATGCAGAAATATTCTGTTTATCAACACTAGGTTTATGAACTTCCAACTGTACTACAGTCAATAGAAAAATTACTGTTTATTTTAGTGGGTATGGAATACCAGCATCTATCAACCATACTGGAAACCAACTGTAAAAAGTAGTCACCCTAGCAGGTTTAAAGAATTGCTAAAAAAATGTTAAAGCAAAATCCAGGTCAGTTGGCAGGCAAATAGGTGGAAAAAAAATTTTACAATTACTTTTATGAGTGTCATCTAGTCACTTAGATGTGGCTTCACATTTAGGTGTTGCACTTGCTCTGCACAGCAAGACAGTTTCGTGGAAAGCATTGTAGTAACACAGCAGTTTCCTGACCTGTCTGGGGAATTCAGAACAGCCTGAGTTTACAGACGGGCTCTCTGTCACATATGTTTGTCTGCAGGAGTAGAAGAACAGCACAGTAAGAGACAGTCCGTGACATTCACTAAATGAATATTCCCCTGGGAGCTCTGTGTTTTTCAGTGAAAAGGCAAGGGAGTTTGTGTTTGCATGTGGCAGGCAAAGGTAGCAGTTCGTACAGACTCGGTGGAAGGGAAGCAGCTATGGATCACCCATGCATTGTATCCTCCTGCCTCCTCAGAATTTCTTTTCTTTCAAGGATTGCCACATGTATACTCATTAAACTCTTTAAAATAACAAGAAATCCACAATTCTGTGTGTTGCATCTTATGGAGACGTCAGTCGTAGATTGCTTTCCTTTGACTGTAAGGGTAAGCAAATAGAAATAATCACAGAAGACGCAGTACTGCTCACTCTGAGCTCCAGCTGGATCAATGTTTGATTTTCCTGTTTGGCCCTGCACCCACTCTAGGACTACCCTGGCTTTGCTCCAATATAGCTTGATCCTGAATTGAGAGACAAAAATGTATTGGCACTGTTCCTGTGCCACACTTAATCACGTTTTATAAATATATCCCTAGTTAGCATTAAGTCACAACTCATAATGTGGCCGGTTATGGTAGCTGTGTCCCACTTTTTGGAGGTAATTATTATGCACTTTAAAGGAAAGTGAAAATGATGTATGGAACCTGAAGTCATCGTCTGTGTGCAGGATATGCAGCTACAGGGCAGTCAGACGACCCAGCACAAGCCAGACTGTGCAAACTTGAAAGGCTTATTCAGTGCAGCCTTTGCCGAGCTTCTTCCAAGTCCCTACCCAGGGATCTGAAGAGAACGCCTTGGGATATTAGAGTCCACTGCTTACCGTCTTGGAGAAAAACAACTAAAGGTGCTTGGAAATAACCCTTATATTGACATGCAGCCACTGTGGGAAGGTTTCTGCTAAGCCGGCTGGTATTTAAAGGCTCCAGCTCTTGATAGTTACAAATTGTTGTATTGATCCTCCCTTATGCATGGGCTAACTGGAACTCAAACACTGATAATTTTTTCTCTATTTTGCACTTTCACTGTTTCTTACCAGCAAGGGATATTGTTCATATGCAAAGTGCTTAGGCAGGATTTGTCGCTTAATTGAGCATAAAACGCACATGATTTTGTTCTTATTGTAGTACGCAAGTTGTCTTGAGCCTTGTACGGTGAATCAGAAAATTCTGAGGAATGTGCAAAATCAAAAAAAAAGTAATGTTCAAGCAGATGTTCCCAAACCTAAGAAAGTTGTTAATTTTTAGTTCCAGTTACAACTGAACGTTGAAGTTGTTCCTTTTTTTCAGTTGATTTTCCCTAGACCTAATTTGACCTTTTGAAGATTTCTCATGTTTCTGTGTTGTTTTCTTGACACCTGCTGACTCTGGGGTACTGCATTACTAATTCAGAAAGTACCTACAAATGTTATCTTTCATTTATTTGTTTGCTTGTTTCTTTGTTTAGGTAGTCCTGGGACAACACTTTAACTTTTCAATGCATTTTTAGACAATGTAGGTATTTTTTAGCAAGTAAGCTTCATAAGTCCACAAGTGCTGGGGACTGAATTGTCAGGTCTGCTGAGTTCATTGTCTCAAGGTGTGAAGGGTCAGAGCAAAGATAGATGCCTTCTGCCAGCTATCCTGTAGTAGATATACCCATCTGCAGTAGGCACCTGCAGCCTCTGCTATTATTTAGGAATTCAAGTTCTTAATGCTTCTATCAATTTGCACAACAAAAGTAAAGGCATGTGTATGAATGTGTTTTAGCTACAGTGCTTTAATGAATTATTGTATGGTACATAGCAGGTGTAGCTGGCTGTTATCTCAGTCCACCAAATTTTTGAAATAAAGACACTCTCTTTAAATAAATACTCTGAATCTGTGTTCAGAGGTGATTTAAGCTAACTTACTTTGGTTGGAATAGCAGGAACTTGCCCCTCCTATGGAGATGAGAGGTTGTAGCTGCTGAAAAGGAGTATGGTGAAGAGGGAGAAAGAAAGAAGGTAGCACATGGCAGCTGAGGAATTCACCTTCTATTTGAGTCCTCCAAATACAAGGAGATTTTTATGTGTTCTATATTCGTGTATAATCAAATTAAAGATTTCCTATGAAGATAAGCTGATAATAGACATTGACTGTACTTGCCAAACAATGAGTAACACCAGTGTTACTTGAGAATTAGACTGTTTTTTCCATGTGTGGCAATTTGTTTTTACAGAAGTGGCCCACTAACACCTATAAATGCTTACGATGTGAACTCCGTGGCCAGGGTCTAATATCTACCCGAGTGCAGGCCATGTCTTGTGAATAGATGTCTATGAGTCTGTGCAGCCATGAGGTTATTATGCACTCCTAATAAAGGGTATTGAAGTCAGGTTTTCTAGCATCAAATACTTAAAAAGCGTTTTCCTAATGTATGTTGGGTTTTTTTTCCCAGTAGTTCATGGAATAGTATAGTATATTCTAATTCTGAAGTTATTAAATGCTAAAAAAGACCCACAAAACCAAAAACCTTATAAGATACTTCAATTCTTACACTGGATTGAAATAGTATTACAAAGCATAAATGACATTTAGAGAAATTTGTTTTTCCCGTTTGTCCTGTGTCGAGTGAAAAAAAACCAAAACAAAACAAAACAAAAAAACCACACTTAGATTTGAAGGATTTTTTTTTTCTTCCATCTTATTGTTTAATGATTTGATTTTGGTCTGAGTTAAACTAAAATTAATTTTATGAAGAATCAGAATCGCTCCAGGCCCTACAGCTGTACTGGTGAGTGATGTTCTTACCAGTTCAATCACTAATAAAACCCACCAATTGACATTCCTGGCAAGAATGCTGATTTCATTTAGCAATTTCAAGGAACTCTTTTTGTGGCTCTGGTCCTTGAGTGAAAACCTCTGGGAAATCGGTCCCAGGAATGGAGTGTCTTAGCTCCCAATATTGCTAACCTTCAGGGCAAGCCTGCCTGAAATTTGGGCAGGGCTCCCTTGTGCCGAAGTAGTGCCATGTCAGCAGAGCTGAGAGTTGCCTCCCCCAGCAGCTAGGGATCCCTGTGAGTTTGTAGCTGCATTTTTCTTGAATTCTGTTCAGAGAAGACAACTTTGATCAGAGACATTGACAAAAAAGAGGGGTGCCTCTCCCTCTTGGGTCTGAGCTGCACGGCGGGGTGAAGAAGCAGCTGTGTGCCTCACTGGTTGGACTGAGGAGCTTCTGAAAATGGGAGTGTAAATGCTTGCAAATCAGAGATTCAAATCAGTGTGACTTTGACGGTTCTTAGATAACTAAATTCAACTCAGATCTTGGTCACCAAAATAGGCAGTTGAAGTCTTGTCCTTCCTATTGGTCCTCTTCCTATAGAAAGGTCTTCCTGTTTCATATGGGCCATGTTCAGATTGTGAAGCCCTTGGACTCTGCGATAACACAAACTTGTAAATATAGATGTATTGTGGTTAAATGGGAGGTGGTCAAGAAAGAATAATTCTCATGGGGTTGAGTGTCTTCAGAGATTGCATATAGATCTTTTATGGAGGCTCATATATGAAAAATTAATACGGATCTGTTGTTATAAACTTTTCCCTTTATTTTCTTGATTTGGTATGTGCATCTATTACTCCTAACATGTTATAAAGATGGCTATAAATATTCTTAGTTTTTCTCCCTTTCTACTGCTACAATTGCTTCTTTGTCCTCCCTCAGAGGTCCCTGTGCCAGAATCAATAACATCCAGATCAATGGAAGAATATTTCTGAAAATGTAAACCTTTCATCTTCGTGATCCTGACTTGCTAATGATTTCTAATGGAGTATTTAACAGGAATGAGCACAGACCTTGATAAGAATTGCCAGACAGATATGTAACAAGAGGGGTTCTGAGTAGGGAAATGTAGACGGATAATGAAACCTGACAATAATAGAAAACTGTGGACAAAGCACTGAGGGTGAGAACAAATGAACGTGACTCCCATAGAATAGGGTCACAAGCCAGTGCCTGAACCATATGATTTGTTGCCAGGAAATGGAAAGTAATAAGGTTAGGCACAGAAAAACAGAAGGGCTTATAGCTACAGCAGATTGACATGCCGCAAATATTGAACAGTAGATAGATTAGAGACAAGGGCTATTTTTAATGGTATTGCTTTTTTTTTCTTTTTTCCTCATGAGAAATAACAGCAAACAATACAGACACATGATCATGTAGGTGATAAAAAAATGCAGTTTTTCCTAACATTGTAAAAGATAGTAGTAAAACTACTATGATCTATTCGATTCGCCGTATTTTTTGCGTGTCATGCAACTAGTGGAGGAGGGACAAATATGAAAATGGAATAATACAGGGACACAGAGATTTTAGCTGTTCATAAAGCCAAACAGTATAGGAATGGAATTCAATTTATTTCACATCAGATACGTACAGTGCAGATGCCTACACACTAACTAGTTGATTACACTGCTTTTATAGTGAACGGAGAGGAAGTGTCAGTGGGGCATGGTTCATCTCATCATTTACTTGTCTAAAATAAGCCAGATGAATTGTGCTGTAGAGATGCCTCCACTGACGGCAGAGCAAATCTATAAAACTGTATCAGCTTTAGATGTCTGTTTCCAAAGACAGGTGAGACAACTCCAATACTACTCCATTTTTGGGGGAAACAGTGAGCTTGAGGAGAGAAGCTAGGAATAAAGTCATAAGTTATTATTGTAAATCACTTGAAAGTTGCCTGCCAAGTGAGAGAAGAAATAGCAGAAAATTAGAGTAGGTGCAAAAACCGTATGATAACAGTACTTTGCAGAGAGATGTTAATTACCAGTAACAATACCAGTAACAATAACCATAAATTATTTAATAATAAAATCAGACTACTATTTTGTGTCTGCCTTAAAAGCAGTGAAAGGAGAAGTAATCCATATGGAATTCTCCCTCACATACACAGAGATTGTATAGACTAAGTAAGATACATCCAAATGATAAAATCCCCTTACAGACAAAACTATTAGCATTGAAGAAGATAGTTAAAATGCATTTGTCAAACAAGATTTTAAATTATACCCATATGAAAACACCTTTAAAACTGAAAATAATCTGCAGGTGGCAAAGCTGACAATGGGAAAGGAAGAGGGGAGGAAATATCAATAAGGAAGAAGCTCAGGAAAAACAAAAATAAAATTGATATCAAAAAGCCTACTGAAACCAGTAGGAAAAATTGGTGGATAGAAACGTGTAAATGCAGAATATAATGTATAGTATGTCTGTACAACAGTTAGACAAGTAATTCTGACAATAAGTGACAAGGGTTGACGAGGCTGGGGAAATGAACATTAAACAAAAAACCAATGTCCATGGGAGCAAGCAGCAGTCCTTACAAGGTTATTTATTATTTGGAACTCAAGCAAACTGGAGAAGTTACCTGGGAAAAAGAATGAGATGTGGTAGAAGAGTCTTCTATTTAATTCTGGAGACTTTGGGGAGCGCAAAAAGGTAATGCTATTTTTCAGTTGTCATTTGTCAACACTCTGCTGAGAAAGGGAGGAATTTTGACAATCGTGGCTGCAGAAATGAAATGAGGGAAAGTGTTATGTAATTCATCTGTAGCATTCACCCAATCCATCATTATGGCATCTGTCCATCCAGTGGAAAGTGACCAAGTATTTCTAAGAAAGAATGCAGTGTATTCTAAGAGATGTGTGTAAAATCATTTGATATGTGAGTGAAAAAGAAATAAGAATCAAAATGTAGACAGAAAGCTGGAAGCTAGATTTAGAAGAGATTAATTAGAAAGTTTAATAACAGGTTGTCTTTCATGACTTCATATGATGGCCTGTTTAGGGATCTGAGAAGATCTATATCAAATCCTTGCAAGATTTACTGCTCTGAGGTTAT
Source organism: Cariama cristata (assembly GCF_000690535.1). NCBI lineage: Eukaryota > Metazoa > Chordata > Aves > Cariamiformes > Cariamidae > Cariama > Cariama cristata. The sequence goes on along the minus strand of NW_009626137.1, from coordinate 27,122 downwards.
AATAAGGAAGGTCTACAGAATAAGATTGGGGGGAAGTTTGGATAATATAGACAATCCCAGTGTAATTATATTAGAGATCAAAATATGAAATAAAAATAATTTTACAACATTATGAAGGTAGATAATACATCTTTAATGTGCCTGAAGAAAGAGACTGAAGAGAAAGACAGGAATCTAGTGTGCGATTTATCTGAACTGTTACACACTTCCTCTTCTCCGGTATCTGGAAACACATGTACTCTGTACTTTTAGCAAAGTTCCTGTTACTAGCCTGTAAATGCATCAGAATATACAGATCATTTTGATTTTTATTGCCTCAGTCCCTAAGATTACCCAGATTCTGCCATATGATGTTTGATCTCATTCCGTATTACTGATGCATCCCATCTTCACACTATCAATACATTTAGTTAGCATGTTATATGCCCCTAAAGGGCATTTTTTTTCCCTATGTGGGCATAATCACTGGTGGAAACACTAAAATTTTCCAAAATACGCTGTGAAGAACTGCACAGGGAACGCACCAATGCCGACACTCTCAGCACAACCCATTTGATCTCCTTTTTGATGAGTTCCTTATCTACTTTACAGTCCAGCTTCTGATCCCCATCTTCTCAATTTTAATCAGTCATCTCCCATGGAATAAAGTTCTGAAATCCAGAGAGATAATATCTGTCATGCTTTCCTTGTAAAGTAAATAACTCATCTGTCAAAGAAAGACACCAGGATCACTGGCATGATCCATTTCTGAAAAATTTATGTAGTTTTTACTCTTATTTGCATTTCTGTCTATCATCTACAGAGATTTCTATATGGGTAGAATAACTATTGATCATGAAAATGCAACATGAAAGACTATATCAATAAAGTATAAAAGGAGGAGTTAAGAATCTATTTGAAGAAATAAGAGATTTACTTGTGGATAAGTGATTCTGGCACAAACCTCATTCTAACTTTTGTGTGTCCGGAGTTGCCCCTTGAGAATATCATGGAATTGTTTTGGGAATCCAATCACACAATATGTCAGGAAACCTGACCTCGGTAGATTTTTTTTTTTTTTCAGAGCACAGCAGGCAGTAAACAAGGTTTTCTGAAGCACTAATTTCAGAGCTGACTCTGCCCGTTGGCAAACTGGATTTAAGTAGTGGTATCTGGAGACACATTAATGAATTTCAGATTAACACAAGTGGTAAACCTAATACCGTAATTAAGAAAGGCCTGCCAATCACTGCCTCTTTTGCACTGGCACAATTTATTCTGTAGATTTCTGTTGCAGCATTATTATCTAGTGAGGACTGCAATTAATTGCTAAATGGATCCTAAAAGAGCAGTTCACAGAAATGAGAAAAATGACTGTAACAGAAGAGTTTTGCAGCCCATTCCATTGTGTATATCGTAAGGTTATATTATTTGTGTGCAGTTTTTCTACACTGACCTGTCCAATGTCATTCCTGGAAGCAGGTCTTCTAAAAAACAGCACTTCCAAAAAAATTTGTCTATTTTTAATTAAAATTACTCATATTAATCTCTGGCAATATTCAGTACATTATCGAGAATTAGCTATAACAGACAAGATCTGTGGAATTGCAACAAAGGTTTTCACTCTCCCCATGTGATAAGCATTTTTTCATCTCATTGGATCTGTTACGTGGGTCATATTGTGTGCTTCTTTTTCTGTTGCCTCAGCTGAAATTGCAAGCGACATTTTAAACTTCATTTGGCTGTGGTAATATCTACCTTTTGTATGCTTTAAAAATTAGAAGAAAATTACCTATTAGTTTCTAATTATCATCTAGAGCTACATTTTTACAGAGAAATGAAAAGATTTGTTTCTATTTACACGTATCTTCAGCTATTTAGTTTATTATTCAATCTTTCTTACTTCTAAAGAGAAAGCATTGTATATTTCCATGCCAGAATAATCGTAAGAATCATACATATCATAGGAGTGCCTTGACTACAGGTATAATTTCTTAAATGCCTGAGCCTTTGTTAGCTCCTCCAACACAAAGCTATTGAGGGCTGAGCTCCTGACGCCTTCCCATTGGGCTGACAACAATCAATAGTGTGGGTGTTTCATGGGTCATCTTCCTTTCTCATTCGGGATTGTGTAGTCTGCATTGCATAGATTCACACAGGCGATACATGCATAGAATTATAATATTCCTTCGCATTTAAAGATGAGGCTCATGAAACATATTAGGTTGATTTTTCAGCTATTGCTCATTTGGTATTTAACAGCAGGAAATAAAGGCAGCAAAGATGGGTCTCTGTGGCTGTTTTACACCTGCCCTGGCTTGGTGGCGCAGCCGAATGGCTGCAAATATTCATGTCGTTATCATTCATCATTTGCAACTTTCTGAAACTCTGGCATCACTAGACCTCCGAAACAGAGTCACCGAACAGTTGGGGCTGTCCTTCGGGAGATGTCTAGTCCCACTCCCCCTGCTCAGAGTAGACTGAGCTACCGCAGCAGGTTGCTCAGGTCTGTGTCCAGTTGTATCTTCAGTGTCTCCAGGGATGGAGACTCCACAAGCTCTCAGGGCAGCCTTTTCCACTGTTTGGCTATTTTCACACTAGAAAAGCTTTTTATTACACTTAAACAGATTTTTCTGTGGTTTGGTATGTGCTTGTTGCCGCTTATCCTGTCACTGGACACGACTGAGAAGAATCTGGCTCTGTGTTCTTTACTTGCCCCAATAAGATATCTATACACGCTGATAAGATCCCCTTCTCAAGCCTCCCCTTCTCCAAGCTGAAAAGTCCCAGCTCTCTTGGCTTCTCCCTGTATGACAGATGGTCCAAGCCCTTAATCATCTTCGTGGCCCTTTGCTGGACTCACTCCAGTATGTCCCTGTCTCTTTTTTACTGGGGAGCCTAGAACTGGACACAGCACTCCGGCTGTGATCTCACCAGTGCTTACGAGAGGGGAAGGATCACCCCCTCAACCTCCTGCTCAGACTCAGTACCTAGTCTGCTACCAGCACGCTGACCCTGTTCTCTAGTTGCTGATCAGAGAATGACTTTTTCTCCTGCCATTGTCAGTCTCAGGCTTCAGCATCCTGGGAGTCTCCATTTCTGAACCCAGTAAGCACAGACTCTTCCTGCCCTTCCTTCGGCACTGCTCCACTACTTGGTGTCGTGGATGCTCCCCAGCACGCAGCTGCTGCAGCCACGGAGCCCATCATCCCCCGGCCCCAGCCTCAGTAAGAGCCCTGCAGAGATGCATCCTCCCTTGGGAGCTTGGTCGGAGCCCCCGACGTGCTGGGGTGATTGCTGAGGTGTGTGCTGGGGACGCGCTCTGTAGCACAGCCCCACCGCTCCTGGGCACAGGAAGACTCCCCTCAGCAGCAGGGTTTCTAGCCAGCTTTTGTGCATCCTCTGCTGAAACCGCTCCTCTGGGCTGGCCCTTACATGCACCTCTCCCAGCACCTGTTGAACGGGTGCTTGGCTCTTTCTGCTCGAAGCTCAAAGCACCCTTTGATCAGGAACAACTTGGTTAGAAGCTGCTGGAAGGCACCCCCTGCCCCACAGCTGTCTTTCCCCGGCACGGCAGGCACCCTGCTGTTCTTCCAGGCGTTCCCAGGCGTCCCCGCCCGTCCCAGGAGGAATACGCAGAAGGTCTACAAGCAGAGCCCAAAAACACTGAGCAAGCTGCTGTGTCCGCTGCCCGCCTCTGTCAGCTCTGTTCTGCCTGGACATTCCTGTTCCCTTAGCTTTTTTTTACTCTGAGAATAGATGAAAGAAAAAAAAAAAAATCTACATTCGTCTTTGTATCTGGTTTAAGGTTCTTCTGTGTTGCTGTAATATTTACTAGAGTTTTGCATGCATATGAAGAGGACATGGCAATTGTTACCTCTAGAAATTGCAGGACAATGTTTAGTGGACTTTTATTTACGTGGAACCAAACTAGTTCATTCTTCTTCGTGATGAGTAGTACCTTTATTGACAAGGCTAGAGGTCTTATTCTATAGGAACAACTGGGTAATTTAGGTAAATATATTCAGATTTATACCTATGATATGTTCCTGATGAAATGTTGAGACACAGTGATGCCGGTAAACGGTATTATTGTTGTGCAGTCCTTGAGTGTTACAATATTATCATGATAATTTATTTCACCTGGTAAATCTTTTAGTGGTCTTGGAGGAAAATTAATTTCAAGCTTTTCTTCTGGAATATCAAATAATATTGTCAGATTTAAAAATTGAGGTTATAACCTTTCATTTAGGCGAGCACTTAAGAATCTCCTTAAGGCATAAAACTGCAGTTAACGAGTCATCTGTTGACTCACTGAATTTAGTGACACTATCCGTGCAAAGTTATGTATGTGCCTAACCGCTTTGTTAGCAGTCACCTTAATGGAATTGTAAGTAGCACTCAGATAGCAGAAATGTAATAAAGATGCGTTTTAAGCATATTAATAACTACTCTTGCAAACAAATAGACATAATTTCAACAATATGATAAGCTTCCTGGAAGTAATCATCTGAATATCTTTTCTTTCAGGAAGATATAAGTAACATAAGACGTATATATAAACACTAGAGATAAGATATAAGTGCTAGAGATCATTATACAATTTCAATTGACAAACAATTTTTTTTTAAAGATGTTATCTTCTCCATATTTACAACTGAAGGACTTTTATAGAGAGTCAGTATGAATAATAAAAGACATGCCCTTTTATTAACTTGCTTGAAGAAATGGGGTTCTGAAACGACAGGTGCTGATGACTAAACATAATTGTACTCATTTGCTGTTAAAGGACAATGAGATTTCCGTAGTCAGAACCATCAAAAAGGTGGGACATGGGTAGAGACGCCAATGAAAGAAGGGAGGAGCAATAACATCAGCTGTAAATCACTGTTTCTGCTTTGAGCAGCCCACCTTACGGCTCCTTACCTACTGCAAATCCGGCACTAGCAGCGCAGTGAAGATGTGTCAGATTCAGAAGTTCTTGGATATTTTGGCAGCCACCATTATCTGCAGGGTTGAGGAGCTCATCTTCTGAAAGAGAAGCACATGGGCTCTGCTTTTGGAAGGGAGAGTGTCAAACTGGTGTCTTCTCTATAACGCTCAATATTTGCTCTGTTTATATAAACACTTAATAGCAAAGTTAATGAGGAAGTAACTTAAAACCCATTAAAAAAAAAGGAAAGATAAAAAAAGGGGGACCTGTTATATTTCAAATTTCCTATTGGTCTCAGGTGTATGCTTTTTAACCTTAAGTTCTAATGCAAAACTAAATCACTACTTGTGTGGACTTCCGTATTTCCCCTGGGCTCCCCTCAGACATAGAGACGTTTGAGTTAGCAGTGTGGTTATGACTTAAATCTGATTCAGAATCACTTTTAAAACTTGTGAGACAGGTTTCTGCAGGTTGTGATGTGAAAAGTGGAATGTTTCTCTTTCCATTCCAGATACAGAATATTTTGAGTCTCCAAGTATTTAAAACAGAAAAAAGGTTTTGGTTTGTTGTTGTTGGAGGTTTTTTTGGTGTTGGTTGGTTGTTTGGTTTGGGGTTTTTGGTTTTGGTTTGTTTTTTTGTTGTTGTTGTTTGTCTGTTTTTAATGGAATCAGTATTACAATACATTAAGTTGTCATGTGTGAATGTCAGTCTAAGGAAGAATGACATTTTTAACTGCCCATCAGTTTTATTCTTTAGTAGACACCTGGTTTAGATTCACATTGTTACCCTTCATATCTATATTTAAAATTCAGAGAACCGTTTCATGATTTTCATAGTTTCAGACCTTGAGTAAATGCTGTGGTCAAGTTTCACCAAAAGTCAAGCATACATGTTAGTTTTACAGATAGTTCTTAAAAGTATGTTACCATATACTGTACACTGTGACTTAGTCTATAAGCTTCTGCTTGTGTAGTGACAGATAATTAGCAGTCAGTGTAGGACCATAAAAATGGTATAAAATACATTTGAAAGTTACTTTGAAGAGTTATTGGTTCTATCCTGCTGCTGAAGCCAGGATTAACTGTCCTGTTGTCACTGCTGACAGACGCTTGTCCAGCCTGTTCTTGAAAAAAGTCTGCTAGAGAGATTTCACAGCCCTTGCAGGCAATCCATTGCTTCACTGCCTTCTGCTAGAGAGTTTTTCCTTAGGTTTAACTTAAGTCTTCATTATTGCAAATAAAGTTGTTATTCCATGTCTTGGAATAACAATCTTAAATTTTCAGCTTATTTTAAACTCACATCCACAGTGGACAAGAATAGGAGCTTGTTTGCTTTATTATTCCTACCTTTTTACATTTTTAATATTATCATATAGCCCCTCAGTCTTTTCTCTGGACTAAACAGACCTGGTTCCTTTAACCGCTTACTGTGGGTTTTGTTTTCTTAATCTCTCCTCTGAAGCTACTCTTGCTGTTCCATATGCTTCCTAAAATGCTCTTCTCAAAATTGGACATAATATTCCAGCTGAGGCCTTGCTAGTGTTGAATGAGATGGAAGAGTGGTTAAAAGTAATCTCTTTATACATCTCAAAATGCCATCTTTGCATAAAGTATTGTCATGTTCAGCTTGTGACAGAGTCACTGGTACTAATGGGATACTGTTTCTCTCTACCACTTATTTTCAGTCTGCAATGATGTGGTTAATTTTTCTACCATGAAATGCAGATCTTGCCCTTATTTGTACTGAATTTTCTTCAGACTCCTTCAATTTGTTGAGATCATTTTGATCCAAACTATTTGCAGCTCTGTCAGCATGGTGTTGTTTTCCAGATGTAATAACCATACTTTTGATTTCTTTGCCTGAGCCGTTAAGGAAGATAATGAATACAGTCAGAGACCTATGGAACAGTACTGCAAACTCTTGTCCAGCCTGACAGCGAACTGCTAATAATGACTCGGTAGTAATTCCATCCAGGCAGTGTTTCCCTAGTTTGCTTATCAAAATGTCATGTGAGAGAGCATCAGAAAGCTTTCTAAAGTGAACCTAGATGACAATGTGACTGCTTTTCCTCTATCCAAAAGGCCTGTTATGCTATCATGGAAAAAAAAAAAAAGAAGATTATTTTGACATGACTTGTTCTTGATGAATCCACTGTCACTGTTACTCATCTTCATATCTTTCTTATCTTGTAAGTGCTCAGACAGTGTTTGATTATTTGTTCTACTACTGTTTAGGAACTGAAATGGAGCTAATTGGCCTTGAATTTTGTGACTTTCCTTCTCCTACTTTAAGACAAGAACGACTTTTATCTAATTCTACTTTCTTTGAGTCTTATTGTCCCTCAGTCCTTATTAAGAATATTGTCTCTTAATAAGGAAAAGTGTAATTTATTAAAATTTGTTAAGATTGTTAAAATCTGTGAGAGCAGACATTGTTTAAAATACCTTAATTACAGTAAAACTCCCCTTTTATTTGTAGTTCTCTGAATTCTGGCTTTTAGAAATGTGGGTAAATCTTGGAGGTATGAACTCATGGAGTATTCTGTATAGCACATTGCTGTATATGATAAGTTATTTGGAAAATCTTTGAATTGTTTTAGAGCAATATAATATTTAGGAGAAGTTTAAGAATCACGGAAGATGCAATAAGAGGGCCAAAACAGAAGTGCTCAAAACTTGCAATATTAAGAGTGACATTTAGGGTGTGATTTTTTAAAGGGCAGAAACATCTGCTGTTCTCATAAAACTGACATCAAATTGCTTTTTGTGATCAACAGTTTTGAAAAGGTTTGGTGAGGAAAACTTCTCTTCTCAGTGCTTTCCAGAAAATTTCAGTGCTGATTTGCTTTTCAGCTTCCCTACAGAGAACTTCCAGAGTATTCCTGTTTAGAGCTGGTAGGTGGATTAGACAGAACAATCATAGGCCCAGCGATGACCAGCTGGTCTCTATGAGCTCGTACTTTTTTATGGCATCTAATGAAAAAGTGAATATTTCTTGAATAAACTGTAGTATTTTATGGAGGAAATGGTCTCTCAAATTTAACCTTTTGATAGCATTAAGAGAACAAATTGAAAATATCAAATGTATTCATCAATAATTAAAACAGAAAAAAGGCAAGGTTGATAACAGTCTTTCTGAAAGTACAGTGAGTTAGCAAATGGGTGAAATGATTGACATCTGTGCAGGGCTCTCTTACTGCATCTCTACAGTGTCAGCTCTCCTCAGGTAACTTTTAAAAACATATTCACTACAATCTTTCAATTGGAAGTTATTAGAAATGAAAAATGGAATTTCAACCACCATTTTCTTTCCTTGCTATGCAGTGTAACTCCTTTTAAACTGTGACATTGAATGATATTTTGAGGTAAATTGATAATGCTAAATGATGGTATGAATCCCATACCATTACAAAGCTGTCTAGTTTATTAAAAAAACCACCTCAAACTATATAATTAACATCTATTTATTCTAAATCTCATTTTATTCTAAATTTCCTTATTGGTTGCTCTTCGCTCTTGTAAGTCCTGTGTTGCTGACTTCTCATACTTTTTGTGTTTCATGTGGTTGGAAAAGAGAAAATGAAATGGGAAAAGAAAAAAAAATATTATTATAGTCACTGTTATAATCTGTTGGTGAGATTAAAATCATTAAAACCAATATCTTGTCAGAACCACTTTACGTTACATATTCAGAACGTTTCTGACATGGGAATTTTAATGCAGAAGACCCAACTCTAAATGTGCATGTACCCGTGTGAGAAAAGGGGGGGATTGAAGTGACACTAATCCGTCATTTTAACAAAATTCATGATAACCGAAAAGAGGTAAATAATTCTGTTCATAGTGGCGTTTCTATCTGTCTAGATTGTGTTTTCCTAGCATTTCCTGTAAGCATATAACGTCTGAGCTCTTGGAGAGTTTGCAATGTGAATTATTATGACTGAGTTCTTTGTGAAACCATCCATGTGAAATGTTTGCTAAGCTGTCACGCTGATATTACTGATGCACTAGCAACTACAATTCAGGACCATTGCAATCTGCAATAGATTGTCTTTAAATACTCTGTATTTTTGTATCTCATTTTCATCCTGACACTTTTCTCTACAAGTTATAAACCCTCTATCTCTGCAAAGGGAGGATTAAAAAGAAAACAAAAAGGAAATGAAACCTGGTTTAATTGCAGGGCTGAAAATTGCTTCAGATAGTTTTTGGAGCAGGAAATTATTCTTAGGTGGACGTTTTAAGAGAGTTTGCTTGTATATTTTCAGACTTTTGGCAGAACTTATTAAAATAAAGTAACATATTGGATTTCTGTAGGAAGCACTTTAGAACAGGTACACTTTTAATGTTGAGCTGCTGTCACCATTAATAATTTTCTTAACTGCCTTTTTATGCTGTGCTTTTTCACAGGATTTACTGCATTTGTACTCCTAAAAATGCTAATTTGCTGAAATATACATAGATGAGATGTTTAAGGCTTGTATCTCAAGCAAAAAATTAAATGCAAGTTTTTGCGTATACCTTTACTCGTCATCTAAATCACAGATGTGAGAGGTAGACCTGCTGGATTCTTGTATATGTTACAGTAATAAAAACCAATCCTTTACTGTTAATGGTTTAAATTTTATTTGATTCCTTTCTACATATCACATATAAAAGCGGTCTCAAAAAAAAGATGTTCTGTGAGGATTAGGGGCATGTGGTCAGCATGTATGCCAGGGCTTACTCTCCCTAAAGGTTTAAAGAACAGTGATAAAAACCAAATCCACTTTCTGCTAAAGCTAACAAATAAACAAGAGTGAATACATCCGTACCTTCAAGAGGAGGAATAACCCTATTTTTCCAATGACAAATGGCTTTGCATACTAATATGAAGACTACTGCCAGCCTGCTGGAGGTGAGGAGGGATTAGCATCGATACGTGTTTGAGCATTGCTGAGACTCCAGTGCAGGAGGTTCCTCATTCTAGTGCAGCCACTGTCAGACTCACCCTTGCCAGCCATGGACTGAAGCTTTTTTTCCTACCCAATTCATACTAAATGACAAGGTATTGTAAATATAAGCATGGAAAGAGAGCACCCTCAACGTTGATTCAGCATCAGACCTGTTTTTAAAAGAGAATTTCAGTCTGGTCACACCCATACACATCTTGTTCTTTCATTGCCACAAAAACTACTTCTCAGTAAATTTTCTGGCCTGCCTTACGCTTCTTCACCAAAGCTGTATTGTCTTTTGCTTCTTTCTTTCTGGCTAGTCAAAACAAGCCTGCCCTTTGAATGGTTTAAGAGCTATCTGATTCAGCTGGATCTTTTGAGAGGAAAAAAAGAAAATCATAATCCCTAATACACTAATTATGTACCACATAAATAGGGCTGTATTGATACCACAACATTTCTGCTGATCTCTCTTCTTTATCTCCTGGGTACTGTTTTATTTGAAGAATAAACAACCTAAAAGCTTTCAGTCTATGCTAGCTTTGCTATTATCCTGAGAATAATGAGATGTGGTGGGCTTATAGAAACCAAAGCTGTTTGGGTATTAAGCTATCATTGTAGCTTACATCTTTTAAAAATAACTCATTAATTAGATGTGACTGGTTCAATACAGAGTTTCAAATAGACAGACATGAATAAGAACCCTAAGGCTCCTGTCTTAGAACAGGGTTTTTCTTCCTTTTACAAGACCTTTCAGTTTTTAGCAGTGCAATAGCGGCCGTTGCGTAAACTTACTATGAAAATCTAAGTTCCATTTCCCCAGAGTGTGTTTGGGATTGTCATGGTTCTCAAGTGGGATATGTAGGGAAGGATGAGAGAACATTGGCAAAACCCTTTTCAACTTCAAAATGCTAATTTCTGAAAACTTTAACTCTTGCAGAAGTGCAGCTGTTTTGACCACACTTTCATCATCAAACCTTCATTTGAACACTTCCTAGGAATTGGAGATGGATGAAAATAGGAGAAGGGAGTGGAGTGGGAAAAAAAACATGATGAACAGATAAACAGTAACTCACTGACTGGAATGTGTGAGACTGGTTCAGGGAAAGAAAGGTCTTGAACTGGTGATGTATTGTGATCTCCTAACATTTGAACTGTCTGTCTTGCTTTTTCTAAAAAATCCACAACCCCTTAAAATTGTTTCCATTTTGTGATCATTATCATGCTGGAATCTAAAATACTTTTGTAAAATTTATCTTGTTTTGGCCCGACCTACTGTCAGAAGTGTTAATCCTCAATGCTACAGTGAAGACTATGCTCAGGTGAGTGAAGCATCAGAACAACCTTAATTTTATTAGCCATTTACACAGTGTAAACGTTAGAAGAGTGTTTGTTAGAAGAGTATACTCTAGAACCACAACCCTTTTTACTCCTCAAAATACTGTGGCACTGCATTAATGTTATATTAGAAGTCCTAGTATGATTTTGAAGGTGATCAAAGCTCTACATGTGCAGTTTGAATAGTGCTAATGGTCACATTGGTGTGGTAAATCTTCCCCACACACACACCCTGCCCAATCTAAAGTAGTAAATGGAGAATGCAGTTGTTTACCTTCTGAGTTTTACAGAAAATCAGGTTCTAATGAAATATTAATTACTAGAGATGTGCTCCACTTAATTGTGTTTAGGGGACAGAAACAATAATGTAATTCTTCTTCATTATATAAAAATTTTGAAGGAAAGCATAAAATATATTTTGTGATGGGGAGCTGAGACTGAGTTCATGCGAAGACCCTGGTACAGTTTTCTGGCCTGCTGTGTGTTGTTGAGTTGCCTGATATCATTTTTGTCACACTGCATAGAAGAACGACAATGATATAAATGGATATCATCATTGTCTTCAGTTCAGAAATTCAACATGACAGGAAATGTCTAAAATAATCTTCTGCTCCTACTTAGAAAGCATCTTCACTGTTCTTGTATGAGGTCTGGGGATTGCCTAAGCACTCCATTAACATTGTAATGCTTATATGTGACTGATGTTATGCTATCATAATTCTGTACTTCTCATAACATATTTATTGTTTCTTCTGTTGTCTCTCTGAACATTTAGATCCAAATTCTCATCCATCCACACAGGGTTGTGCATTTGTGCACTATTTGCATACTGGAAATCTCCATTTGTGCAATGATACTAATTACTGGAAGCAAAAAGTTTGCTTCTCAGGGTGCAATTGGTATTTGCAGATCAAACAGAAAATCCAGCTTTGGTAGTAATTTATAAAATGATTTCTTGTGTTACGTGTTCTTTTGGACTTGATTTTGATAGGCTGTCTCTTCACTTTGTTTCTCTAAAACTGCCTCTTTTTGCTTAGAAATGCATACCTGTTTTTTTGCATTTGCAGAATTCGCACTTGGGAATTAATGTGTGTTGCCCAGGGGGAACGACACACGCTCAAGGTTACACGTGCTTGTAAATACTTTATGTTCGCATATGTGCATCCCACAAGGTCTGTGTTCTTAAACATAGAGTCTGTTTTTTAAGCAACCTTTGTCTTTAGAGGCATTTGGCAACAGATGAGTAATTGCACTTCCAAAGTGAGAAATCAAGAGGTTTTCCCCATCATCATGATGGATTATGAGGATTAGTGCGTTCAGTAGTGAAGAAATGAAATTTTTATTATTCATTTAACTGATCTGTTTCCAAACTAAATATGTACATTTCACCCAAATTTTGCCCTGGGGGTGAAAAACATGTAACTGGCCTAATTCTGATCACACGAGTCCAATCTTGAAGTGATATTATTCAAGTCAGTAGTGGGATCTAGATCTTCAGGATGCCATATGTATTACATCTGACCATTTGTCTTCAAGAGTCATTAAATTAGTTGCATTTGTTTTAATTGATCTTATTCTCCTTCTTTTTTGAGGAAGCCCTTGGGCAGAAATTGTGTGTTGTCAAAGCATAGAGCTAATTAATGTTATTAATTCACCACAGAGAAAGTAAAAGCCCAGTGTCACAGATAGGAAAAGGGATGTCACTAATTATTAAGTGTTTTAAAAACCACACTGAAAGCTATAATAGCTATTGATTGCATAGATATCATAAGTAATGAAGAAAGGGATATTATGATAAAGTGATGTTAGGGATGTCAATGAAGATAATTTTATGAATGATTCACCATCTGGGACTGAGGTTTAAATTCTCCAAGTTAGAAATCTCTGAAGAAAACTCAACCATTGCACATTTTACTTGAATTTTTCTCGGGCATGAGACTGTCTTTTATCTGAGCAACTGCTTGTTGAAAAGTTACATCCACTTTTTACTAACATATGTTAGTATGATAGCATGTTAGTACAAAGTCTTGCTGGTGGCTTGGTGAGGTCATTCTTGCAGTGGGCAGTCCACAGCAGAGGTGTGAAATAGCTGCTGGTGCTGAAGACTCTGCCAGTGGCTTTGTTTAAACAGAGACGGACATGAAAATGTGTGCAGACTTGCTTCTGAGCTGACACCAGCATAAATCAAAAATATAGTTATTGAAATCAATATGGTTATACCAACATATTGTCAGTGTTGTTGCTTGTTACAAGATTGTAAGGCCTGACCTTGTCCTATTTCTGCCTGTGATTTCAGTGAGAACGATGCCTTCACAGACCTAATTTACTGTTTTTTTTCCTGATCTATTTATATACTGTTTATGTGGTTGCATTTTATTAAAGATCGCCAAGGTCTCCAAGATACACACTTCTATGGAGAAAGGTGTTACAATAATTAATTTACTTTCCTTATCTATGTGATGTTAGCAAAGCTCACAAAAGAAGTGGATAAAGATTTTTTTCATAGTAATGAGCAGTTTGAATACAGAAATGCCTGAATTGTTATGCAATCGCTGTAAATTGGCTGTGGTCTCTGATATGCAAATTAATGATGGTTTTGGTAGATGCATTCTTTTACTCATAGTGACAACCATTTTAATGACTTAAGATCGTATTTTGGACACCAACTCAAGGAATTTATAGTGGTTTAAATTCTGGAAGTCCTTTGGAAAAATTAGTTGCCATGTGATTAATTTCTTTCACTATTTTGTAGACTCGGTGATGATGTGGAAAATTACTTAGGAATCATACTTAGTTCTTTTGAAGTTTTGACACTTCCCCTGAAAATGTGAGGTTCAATATACTTCTCTGGGCATCAGAGTGAGTTTCAAACTATGACAATAAGAGGACAGAGTACTGTTATTTCAGTTCGCCTGTTCCTCCTGACTCCTAATAGAGTCCTCCTGTTTTCTGAAAGCTGCTTCCTTGCCCAAATAATACCTTCAATGACATTAAAATCAGGATCAATACTTGCAGTTGTGTTTTCTTCCTGCCTTCTAAGGTAATGATCTCTTTATCTCAATTTTAATTCCCAGTAATACACTAATGTGTACTTTGGGCTACTCTGCTTTCCTAAATGCTGAAAATAAGACATCCTGGGAAACTTTAAAGAATGTAGGGTTAATACAGACAGTATTTACACCAACAGTTGTGACACAGTTTCTTTATGAGTTGCTATTCTGCTTTGGCTCATTCATCTGCTGCTATCCAAGGCATTATCAAATACAGAGGAGCGAAATTTTGAGCGTTAGGAAAACAAATCAGTATGTTTAATGACTTTTATTAATGACTTTTCCCTTTATCGTGTTCAAATACTGGTGTCAGAAAATAGAGTGAGGCGAATCCTCAAGAGGTTGTTTAGTCCATTCTTCTACTGGGCAGGGAGAATGTATTTAAAAATCTGTCAATCCCACAACCTTTTGCAAACACTTAATTTTTTAATTAACCAATGTTACAACATGTTTATAAACCATCCCTCTCTTCTCTCAGCCTACCTTTACAAGCTTTTACTGCTCAAGTCAGAAGAACTAATACCTGAAACCCAGGTATTACTCTGGCCAGAATTAGGTCATGTTTTGATAGACATGTTTAAGTTAATTCCCCTGAAAACGCTGGCAATATTCTATTACTGAATTTTTAACTCTTTGACCTGGTTTCACAAGCCCACTGTGACCTTACTGTCATTTGGACGTCAAACCTTTTATCACTACCAGCCAGGAGAAGCATGTTAGGGGCATGCTTAAGGAAGAGCCTTGAAAATTTCCTTTTGCATGGAAAATTTTGCTTGAGCCAGAGTTAGTTTTCTATTAAACTAAGCAGAGAAACTATGAAAGATGTTTAAATATAAAAGTACTAATCAGAATGAGCAAAAAGAGGAAGAAAGAAGTTTAAGGAAGAATCAAGAACTGAGAACTGAAATAAAATTTTAACTTAACTTGGGGAGGTCTAGATTTACCTTCTTATATAACTCAGTGCAACATGTCACTGAAATGCACTGAGATTTTTATTTTATACAGAAATTTAACCTTGTTATAGATACCTCTAGTTAACTGAGGTCAGAAGGTAAAACTGCACCATTCTTTCTTTGCTGGATTCAGGTTACATTGTGTTATACTTAACAGTAGCAATTCAGGTGAGACTTTTAAGTATAAATATGAAGACAATTCTGTTATGTGCCACTAGCCTCACAAAATTAAATTAAAAAAAAATCTCTGGGGAAAAAAGATCAAATGGAAGTAAATATATGTTCTGATAGATTGATGGAGGAGGTACCAAAATCACAACATTGACCCTCCTTAAAGGTGCACTGGCTCCCTTTTGGGAAGCTCACGTTAAAGCTCCCATCCTAAGAGACTGCTGTGCCGATGCTCTCGGTCTCTCTCCTTTAGCCGGGACCCTCATGTGCATTTCCAGAATTGGATGACACAGAAAAGCAGTGAGAGAAGCCTGCAGGGAAACAGAGGGAACACAGTGTATAGTTTTGTTGACATTATTTCATTGTTTGCTTAAACACTTGGATTTATTATAGAATTAAATGTCATACCTGATCTTGCTTAAGAAATATATATTATTACATTATGCATGGGGGGTTTTTCAGAACTGCTAAATGGTTGGTATAAAATACATGTTCATCTAGGATGCTGTAATGATTTAAGACCTAATTATGTAGTTATACTCCTACAATCAAAGTTCAATAACGTGGTCAATTTCATAGCCCTTTTTTATAAAGATGGCTTGCGTAAAATTCTTTGGCAATCACACTTTCCAGCTAAGTCAGTGTCAATAGTGCGTGGTTGGTGCAATATTTCTTACAGAAATTTATGAAGCATACTTTCCTTACTTCTGCTTAGCCTGTGTTTCAGACCAATTTCATTGTGTTTGTACACACCCACCCACCATATTTTATAAACACATGTATTTATAATAATTTATTATAAAAATACATATATATAAAAATAAATATGGTAGTTCACCAGTTTGTGATTTCAGAGCTGTAGCAAATAATTTTGTTTTATTTCTTGCACAGATTGGGAATCTGAATCCCATTAACTAGCCTTGCAACTCTTACCTTTTGATTATTTTTTAAAGTTTGGAAATTTGGTAAGAATGTTACCCAGATCTTTTTTCTTAAACACACAACAAGGAAAAGTATCCTGGCAGTCTGCTGACTGGCAGCTCTGAGGTTGGGATAGTTATTTGCTGTTAAAACAGATCAGAAAACATGTACTCCTGAAATACTGTGGTGTAAGCTTGCTTAAAAGCAGCCTGGCAACTAACCTTTGCTTGGATCCTAAAGGAATTAGGATGCTGTGCCTTCTTAGTAAGTTACTACAAATGTTTAAGTTATTGCCTTCTTAGGGAAGACATTTTCAGTCCATCTGGAGAAAGCAGATAAAGTGAGATCCATTAGAGCAGTACCCCAGTCCTCACTTTCAAGTTCAGTGGGTCTGACTTTCATATTTATTACTGTTTTTTATCCAGGAAAGCCATAATTCTTAAAACAGTAAGAAACACTATAGGGAAAAAAAGGGTGAAGTACAGCTTGGCATTTTAATTAGTGATAGGCTAAACCAGAACTTGCATGAATATATGCAATCTCAAAGTGAAACCTGATTTTAATCTACAGATGTGTACAGTAGATATACATAGCTGTTGAAAAATAGACCTGTGACCACTGGTCCAGTTGGATGAAGCAAAACTAGGACAGTTGAGTGAAGCGACTGCTGTTGGACATAACTTCAACTGTCGATTATATTGGCAATAATAACTGGCTTGTGATTTGTTGACAGGGCTGCATTGCCCAGATAATAAACTTCCTATGAAAAATGAAATAACATAAGAAAGTCTGGACTTGCAGCGCTACATTCATTTGAATAGCCTGTCCCTTTTCCTTTTAGTATCTGCAGCTTTTGCGTATGTATACTGAAAAAGGCAGCACCGAGTGTTTTTAGTTACTATTAGCTTTGTCATCAGGGAAGTTCCCCTTTTGATACAAAAATATATTCTTGGGCCCAAATGTCCTTCCTTACCTTGAAAAATACATTTGGTTTTCAGAAGCAAAGTAAATATCTGGAGGGAATCCACTAAACTGAAAAAGAAAAATGGTTAGGAATCATGACATTGGGATTTTCCATTAATGATTAACAAGACTTGAATTTTTCACATTGTGATAGCTACTGCTATGATGGAGTCTTTAAGGGATAAGGAAGATCAGTACATTTGTTCAATTCAAAATACACTCCTGAAATTAAATCTTTTAAAAAGAAAACAGAAGATACCATAATATGTTCAAACCTTATCTTCCTGAATGGAAGATCTTTTTTTCATCTGCAGAAAAGAAAATGAATTTGAGCAATTCAAATTAGCTGTTTATTTCGAAAGTACATTATGATTGTTACCATTTTCAGTTAGTTTTGTCTAGAGAAGAATAGACATGATGTGAGTCTAAAAAGCATTTGTTTTTTACTTTTCATTACATACCCTAAACATTTAAGGTGCCAGTTTTGTTTCACCTAAATTTAACTGTGCAAAACCAGGCATTTAGTTTACTTTAGCCGTTTAGACTCATTCAGCAGTTTATAAAACATCTAGGAATCTTAGGGAGGATGATTCACCCGCTTGTATTAAAAATGAAATTTAGAATAAGATGAATCGCACTGTCTATCTCTTTCCACTTATTATGTAATAATTTAAAATAGCTAAGTGAACTGTAATGAATCCTACCCCTGCTGACTGAGTCCATGCTCTCTTAACTAATTCATCACATACCATACAATTAAAAAAGCCTCTTACAGAGCCCAGCAGACACATATGTGAGGCACGTTTCTTCAAAGTGGACTTTCCTTTGCGATTTCTAACATAGTCTATAATGTATGTGACCTTTTTAATCAGTGATCATTAACAACTGATCCTGTTTGCTTTTTCTGGACAACTTTCAAATGAATCAGAAGATTATATTTTATGTTTCCTACTACTTTAATTTTATTTCAATTTAAAATTCTTCATTGACTTTAATTAAACTTGCCCTAGGCTTGGAAACCTACAAAACTTTTTAATGAGGTGACTTCTAAACTTGTCATGATATAATAGTAGCCTCATAATATGGGTATGTGGTACACTGTGTATTTAATGATCTAAAATGTGACTTTGAATGATACAAACATTGTATTATCTGGTTAAAGAAAATGTTTTATTATATTGACACTTCCCTATTGCAAGTACAGATAAAGCATGTAAAGCAAAATTATTATTATTATATTTCACAGGAAAATCAAAAAATGAGGGCAGATCTAATCATGCTTGAAGGAATTTTTAGTTATGCTCTAACAGAATCAAAAGTATCTGAGCAATCACTTTGGGCATTGAACAGGCATATCTATATTTGCTTACGGTTGTTGTTCTTATATTATGCATCAGTGGAATCATTACAGTGCATGTTGGTATTGTTAATAGTACTTAAGCAAGCAAACTAATGACTCTATCAACATTTTTGTGGTATGCTGCTTCTACATCTTTTGGTATAAAAAGCCTCATTTTTCTCACTTTACCAGGGCATTATTTAATTAGTAATTTTTCTTAACTGCTAACATTGCTTAATGATTTGTCATCTTTTGTAGGCTTAAGAAAAAATTTACAAAAAAATAAGCAAATTACCCCAAATCCATTGATGTTTTAGTCTGTGAACTTGTATTCTAGATCCTACATAAGTTTTTTAAACAAAAAAAATCATACACTTAATGGACATTGAATTGTAACCTAACGAGTCAGGAACAAGAAAATAATTTAGGACTCAGGGGAGATAATCAGCTGAACCTCAGCTCATGGGGAGAATTTTGATAAGGAAACATATGTGATTCTGGGTGTATAAATAGCAGAATGAAAAGAGTAATTAAAGCTACTGTCTTTGGCAACTGTCTTCCAATTATCACTGGAAGTCATTATCCATTACTGGTACTCATTGTTTAAAAATAGTGCTTGCATATTGCAAAGAGAGTTAAAAAAAAGTGTTACAAGACTTTAGCAAGCATTTTTTTTACAATGAGAAACTCGAGAATCTTTATCTAATGAAAGGTTAAGAGGTCTTTTGAGTTCTTTCTTGTCTCATGAAGGAATATACTCTGATAAAGGAGAATTTAACTTTATTTTGATTTTGGAAGCATGGCATGGCTTGAAAGCTGAAGCTAGACAAATTCAAACTAATATTTTTAGAGTGCAAGGTTGCTTATATGTCCATAATGGCAAGAAAGTACTTTACTTGGGAAGCAATCAGAAGCTGAAAATATGATTTCTTGCAGGGAACCACAGAATCATAGAAGGGACCTTAAAGCCCATCCAATTCCAACCCCCCTACCATGGGCAGGGACACCTTCCACCACACCAGGTTGCTCAAAGCCCCATCCAACCTGACCTTGAACACTGCCAGGGATGGGGCAGCCATAGCATCTTTGGGCAACCTCTTCCACTGCCTCACCACTTTCATTGTAAGATATTTCTTTCTTATAACCAATCTAAATCTGCCTTCTTTCAGTTTAAAACTGTTGCCCCTCATCCTGTCACTACAAACTCTGGTAAAAAGTCTTTCACTGTCTTTCTTATAAGCCCCCTTTATATACTGGAAGGCTGCTCTAAGGTCTCCCTGGGACCTTCTCTTCTCCAGGCTGAACAACCCCAACTGTCTCTACCTGCCTTCATAGGAGAGGTGCTCCAGCCCTTGGATTGTCTTCATGGCCTCCTCTGGACTCGCTCCAACAGGTCCATGTCCTTGTGCTGAGGACCCCAGAGCTGAAGGCAGTACTGCAGGGGGGGTCTCACCAGAGTGGAGTAGAGGGGCAGAATCCCCTCCCTCGACCTGCTGGTCACACTGTTTTTGATGCAGCCCAGGATAGGGTTGGCTTTCTGGGCTGCCAGCGCACATTGCTCAGTCATATCCAATTTTCTGTCCACCAGTATCCCAAGTCCTTCTCTACAGGTCTGTTCTCAATCCATTGATCTCCCTGTCTGTAGTGATATTGGGGATTTCCCTGACCCACGTGCAGGACCTTGCACTTGGCCTTCATGAGGTTCATATGTGTCCACTCCTCAAACCTATCAATACTGAAAGAACAGAAAAAGAAAAGAGAATGTCTTCACATATAAGCAAATGTGGAGACGAACTGATCTTCAGGACTGATCAGCAGAGTTTGCCAGAAACTGGTAGATAGGACACCTGAAGACAGGATGGGTGGACTGCGAAGGACTTGCCTGCTCAATGGGAGAGAATGTGCATCTTGCTGTGCTCGGTTGGACAAGCTGGGAGAACTAGTGCACTTCCCCACTACTTGAATTCCTTAATGAAGGTCAGGCTTCTACCTAAAGGCCATGCTCCAATCCATAATTATAAGTTTGAGGCAGGAGTCCCATGATTGAATACGCTGGTATTGGTCAGGCAGGACATCACCCTTCTTTTGGTACTTGGTATTCCCAGGGCCACTTCCAGAATATCTGAGTTTCCTGTTCTACGTTCATGTGCTGAATGGATGCTTATAGCTCTTACATTGTTCTGTGTTGTTATGCATTTCTTAAGGAATTTGTATTTCACATGCTTACAGAATATTCCCCAGTGGCTTCTACTTTCAGCGGAAAGTTGCTCTAGTGAGAGACAATGATATTTTAAATTGGTGGGATTTCACTGCTTTTGTTTTTAGACAAC
>NW_009626137.1:0-6181 GCF_000690535.1 Cariama cristata | reverse complement strand
CAGCAGGATATCTCTAGCTAAAAGAGAAGAATGGAGTGCGCCCTCTGACATTACAACTCAGGCCCAGCAGATCATTTCAATAGATGCATCCCAGCTAGGAAAATATGCTTCCGTTGTTATACATTAAAAGTGAATTAACTTAACTAGATTAACTCAATTATGAGCAGATTAAGAAAGGTTTAGCCATCCATTTGCTCATTTCCATTCGTCAGCCATTGTCCTAAGTCCACAGGAAGTTTACAGTGTATAAGCTAAATGCATTACCATTTTACCATTTCTTCTTCAGTCCCGTTTGTTTTTTTAAGACAAACAAAGGCAAATCAAAGTTGGAGCTTGGAAGTTACTTCTGTGTAGCAAAACTGTGAGCACAATACACTGTCTTCCTGCATCTTGCCTTGAGACACCAGAGAGTGTAATTTAAGGAGTCTTTAGTGTTTGAAATAAGTTAGGCAAACCTAATCCCTCCTTTCAGTGGGCTTAGATTTTGTTACCCGAACCCTTTCTGAAAATGGTATTTCAGACTCAGAAATACTCAGCCTGAGATGATAGACATAATCCCTTAATGTTACTTTTTTTTTAATGGCATAGGGTCTGTACCTGCAGCAAGGCCAGAGGAATGTCAGAAATATGGGGAGTGGGTGATTACTTGACTTTCTTGGGTAGAAATCTAGGTATGTTAAAAACTTGCCAGTTTTCATGGTAAAACTTGTGGGCCATCTGTTTTAATACAATACATAAAATGAAATCAAACTACCCCACCAAGATATGGCTGAGATACACAGTTATACATGTTCAGCCACAAGAAGAAAAAGTTTATGGTAGTATCTGTCCTGCTGCTTTCTCTCTACCTGATTTATAGGTGTTTTCTGGGCAAAAAATATTTTTCAATAATATTTTAAAAGACCACAGTTAATTATCTTGTACTTTTGAAATTGTAATACTTACCATGTGAACAGAAAAGAAAGGAGGGAGTAAGCATCAGTGAGAAAACCCCCAAACAATGGATATTCCTTCTGGAGGACTAACAGGAGGAAGACTTAAAATGAATTTATTAGTTAATTTTTTGTGTGTTAGTGAGTTGTCAGGTTAATGTCTGATATGTACTTTGAATTATGTGAATAACAGTTTTATACAGCAGATTACACTTTATTCTAAATATCAGATTTATATATGGCCAAGAAGGTTGACTGTGTCTAAAATATGATAAATAGAAAGAAAATTAGGTTGTGTTGACTTCAAGATTATTCAAAACCCTTTAGGTTAATAAAATTATTCACATGATGAATGTGCATTGTGGATACAGATAAGAAACTTGGGACTTAAAGAAATTCCTTACTTTGAAAATGTCATGAGTTTTAGCATTTATAAATAAAAGTAAAATCAGGACACTTGTCCTCTGGAACTGCCTGATATTGAGCAAGAATCCTCCATGAACAACTGCATCTTCTATCTGTTCAATATGTAGGAGAATTGTTTCAATATATTAGCTAAACTTTAAACAGTTTTAGCTAATCTTATGCACAAGAGAGAGAATGTTTGAATAACTCTTCTCAATTTTCCATTATAAATAACTTAGTACTTAAATTTCTTGTTAAAAAAATTATAACGTCTGCATATTTTAAAGTGGTGATAAAAGAGCAACTTTCCTGTTTCTGGAAGGAAAAAAAATTAATTGAAAACAAAAGTCATGAATTATCTACAGTGAAGTAAGAATTTTGATACTATACATGTGTAAACATCTGGATGTCAGGCTAAGTTTTAAGATAAGAGAGGAAGTAAAATAATGAAAGACTTCAGAAGGCTACCAGAATAATTTTCTTGGCAATATTCTTCACTGCAGCGTTCTCTTCTCTCTTCCCTCTCACTCAAAGACTTTTGGCTTTAGCCCCATGATTTGTCATTTACAACATAAATACTTGTACAGAAGGCATTAAGGGCGGAAAAAGATGTTAGATCATTCTGTCCTCTTCTCTGCAACCTTACATTTAAGAATTGAGATAATTGGTTTATGTGGGACAAAAGTAAATGTGAATCTAAAATGGCTACAAAAAACTGTAGAGATGTCCAGTATAATTTGAAGTATTTGCTTTTTAAGCCTTGTTTTCTAGCAATTAATATTACCCTAAGTGCATCATGAAATTTTCTACACTTCTGCTTGTCCTTCCTTTTATAGTTACTTCAAATTTTATGGTACAACGGACAGCCTTTATTAAGTTGTTATTCAGTCTGTAGCAAATATTTTTTTCTTTGCCTTCCTCTGAAAGTATACAAAGAATACTCACCAAAAATCAGGGCTTTAATTTTTAAATTGCAGTTTTAATTTGACTGTTCCTAGAGAACAAATGCTGGTAACAAAAGGAAACAATCTTTCTGTCTAGATAAGCTTCTTCTGATGGCAGATTTGGTATGGACTGCTAGATGTGAAAAAATAGCTGTGTTTGACTTCCCTGAGTCACTCCCCTGTGACTCTTGTCCGCAGATTGGAGTTGGTGTACAAAAATCATATTTTGCTATTCTGTGATAGAGTCTACACTGCCAAATGAGCAGAAGTTCCTTATTAGAAACTGATTTATCACAGTTTCTGTATTCAGACAAAGCTCTGATGGAAGATAATGGCTTTATATGTTTCATTTATCCATTAGAGTAATGACTGGGAAATTACAGCTATTCCAAAATCTACTGTATGTGATATCATAGCAAAATTTTTGATAGTTTGTCTAGTCCTTGTGTTACTATTTTCAACATATTCGGCTCACTCATGGTCTAGAGCAATCTTCATATGTCAAAATATGTGCAGATCAATGAACAGCGATGTTAGTCAGCATGGTATAGACTGCACATAAATCTCAGTCATTTCCATCAATGTATCTATATGGATTCTCTTTCCTCTTCTCTGCATTGAACCTGAAATGCATCCTAGTCCCGGTATAAAGCTCTTTGTCTTTTAAAGCCCCAGGGAAGCATGTTTGTTCTTTCTCCAGCTATTGACATTACTAGAAAAAAATCATTAGGTTATTTGATAAGCCCTGGAAAACACAGTCTAAGGAATGTGGGTGTGTCCCTTATCACACCCACAGATAAAGTCCACAGGATGTCTTTGAAACTGTGTTCAGTAACTAAAAGGATGCTTTTGTACCACTGTGCCTGCAAAATCCCTTCACAAAGAGGAAATATGCAGTAAAATTTATCAAACCATCATTTTGAATTTTGAAGCCTGTCTAACTAGGATTTTTTTGACTGGCTTTCGTGTGAGTATTACACAGATTTTTAAGTGCCTATTTCTGCAATTTAGTATTAAATATGCTGAAATTAAAAAACAGTATCAGAGAAGATTTTTTGTTTGTATTTGAAAAATTATATCTGAAATTGATAAAAATGTCTTGTATTTTTGTATTTTGTTGATTACATATTTTCTGCCTTTGCTATTTCACTGCATATAAACCAGACGCTAAAATACCAGAGACTTGGACTTGGAAAACCAGACCCTTGGATTTCTCAATTAAGAATAAAATTATGAATTTATCATAGCATCATAGAATGGTCTGGACTGGAAGGGACCTTAAAGCCCATCCAGTTCCAAGCCCCCTGCCATGGGCAGGGACACCTTCCACTAGACCAGACTGCTCGAGCCCCATCCAACCTCACCTTGAACGCTTCCAGGGATGGGGCAGCCACAACTTCTCTGGGCAACCTCTTCCGCTGCCTCACCACCCTCGCTGGGAAGAATTTTGTCCTGATATCTAATCTAAATCTTCCCTCTTCCAGTTTAAAGCCATTGCCTCTTGTCCTAACACTCCATGCCCCTGTAAAAAGTACCTCCCCAACTTTCTTGTTGGCCCCTTTATATACTGGAAGGTTGCTCTAAGGTCTCGCCGGAGCCTTCTCTTCTCCAGGCTGAACAACCCCAACTCTCTCAGCCTGTCTTCATAGGAGAGGTGCTTCAGCCCTCTGGTCATCTTCGTGGCCTCCTCTGGACTCGCTCCAACAGGTCCATGTCCTTATGTTTTCTTAAGCTGAGACAGGATTTGTTTGAGCCACTTCTAATATCTTGCATAACACTAGGAGAGTAAAAATTGCTTCATTTAAGCATTGGAATGGGCTCCCCAGGGAGGTGGTGGAGTCACCATCCCTGGAGGTGTTTGAAAAATGTTTAGATGTGGTGCTTCAAGACATGGTTTAGCAGGCATGGTGACATCAAGTATACGGTTGGACTTGATGATCTTTGAAGTCTCTTCCAACCATAATGATTCTATGATTCTATGACTTGTTTTTACTTCTTGCAGAAATATGGTACATGTGACGTACTTATTAATATCAAGTGGGTTATTGTAATAGGTCATAACAAACAGCTTTAACAGTTCATTAATACATTCCTTGGGGGCAGTTAGGAGGCCAGATAAATGGAGTTTCATGCCTTTGAACACTGAAGGTGTATACTAATGTTCTGATAAAATTTCCCACAAAGTGCCTTAATGGTGCTGAAATTGGTAATAAGTAAATAGCTGAAGGTTTACGTGATGTGTGTAGTTCAGAAAAGCTTCCAAAGGTTATTCTGCTTACTCCAAGGGTAGCTCAATCTTTTACACTGTGGTTTGGTCTAGAAATCTGGAGAGTATATGGGGATGTGGTTTGCTTGTTTTCTGAGGTTTTCAACGATTCTGCTTTATTGTGAGCAAAGCCTTAAATGAAATCTCTTGCTGTGATAGGGTGAAATAATTAGCACTCTTTTTTTTTTCTTTTTTTTTGTGCAGTGCATCGAGTTTTAACTCATTTTGATTTCTATGTCTTTAAATGTATAATGTATTTTCTTAATATAACACATTTATTTTAAATTCAGAAGACTTTTAGGTTTTCACTGAAAAAAATCTATGAAAATTTTCAGTGAAAAGCCACAAAAATATTTTCATTGAAAGAGATTTTTAGTTGATAGCTTTCATAATAAAAATATTTTTGTTTAACTCTGTTTTTAAGTTCTGACATGAAGAGTCATTTGATAGATATTTCATTTTCTTTAAAAAAAATTTACTACAGGAGTTTTTTTTAAAAAAATATAAGAAATATTAGAAAATATTAATTTAGCAGTAACATATCCTAAGTTCAAATCTGGTTACATTATTTGTATCAAGCTATGAGACTCAGAGAGCTTTACCATTAAAATATATTGCTAAAGAGTATTTTCTCACCATGATATCATGCAATTCTGAAGAAGAGCATTTAATTTTGTACATTAACATGTACATTACATTACAAGACAAAGGATGAAATTTGTTCAGCAGAAATAAATGGCAAAAATGTCTTAGTTGTCAGTGAAGTTTTTGACCTAGAAGAAAGAAACAGCCTATATGAATGCTGGGAGAATATTTAGATAAGCAGAATGTGATTAATTGTATAGGACTTGGAATCTAATGCCTGCAACATGTCACAGGTGAGATGTATTGCTGCAGGTGGTAAAGACTGTGTTTTCATGTATTACCATGGATTGCTGATTAGATTTAGGTCACTGTATTAGGAAATTATCATTATAGACTTAGATGGATAGTGTGATACTCCCTTTGTAGTGTTTTAAATCATTATCCTGATCTTCTGAATGTTGTTCATTACTTCACATTCTCGGTCCTGGAATGGATGGTGTACAGGTGTATTTTAGCTCCCATGAATAGCTTGACTGCAGCAAATTAGGATCTTCTTTTATAGAGCTTGTTGCAGCTGTAGGGAGCCTGTATAGAGAAGTCTGAAGCCTTTTTAATATGATGGATTATATCTGTAAAGAAAATCTTCTCAATGCCCTGGCAAACGTAAATGCCTTTTTGCAAAATATAGGAGGAGTGGTTTTTGGTTTTGACTTTGCTTTAATAGTTTAACATCTGGACACAAGTTGTAAATGTGATACTGTGAAGAAATTGTTTTCTGGACAGATTTTTGAAAGGGTCATGAGTGATCTATCAGAAATTGTTATCTTTTCTTTGCTCAATGAAACACCATTCCTCATTTATTTAAATGAATCCATCAGATTATCAGCTAGTGGAAATCGGTTTAGGTGCATGATTTCAGGAAAGCATTTCTTAAGAAACCAACTCATGATTTTGGTGATTGCCTGTATTTATACCTGTGTTTATTCAAGAACTGTTTATGAAGCTGCTCTACCCCATGACATGAAGGCTCTGCAGAGGGATCTGGACAG
>NW_009626136.1:2984-11189 GCF_000690535.1 Cariama cristata | reverse complement strand
CTCTTTTTATCCCTAAGTTCCAGCCTAAGATCTCTGTTTAACTGGGCCAGTCTTTTTCCCCAATGACTTGTCTTTCTACACACGGGGATGGCCTGTTCCTGAATATTGAGCAATTCCTTTCTAAAGCACATCCAGTCTTCCTGGACTCCTTTATTCTTCAGGACTGTCTGCCAAGGGACTCTGGCAATCAATCTCCTTAACCAGCTAAATTCTGCCTGCTGGAAGTCCAAGGTGGAAATTCTGCTGGTGGCCCTCCTTACTTCATCCAGTATTGAAAACTCTAACTTTTCATGGTCATTATACCCAAGACAGTCACTGACCGTCACAGCTCCCACTATTCCCTCCCTGTTGACAAACAACAGGTCTACCAGGGAACCTCATCTAGTTGGCAGATTTACCAGTTGTGTTAGGAAGTTATCTTCCACACACTCTAGGAATCTCCTAGACTGCTTCCTCTCTACTGTGTTGTATATCCAGCAGATACCTGGCAAGGTGAAGTCGCCCATGAATACGAGGGCTGGCGACCGTGAGACTTCTGACAGCCGCTTGTAGAATGCCTAATCATCCTGGTTGGGTGGTTTATAACAGACTCCCACCATAATGTCTGCCCTGCTGACCTTCCCCCTGATCTTTACCCATAGACACTCAACCCTGTCATCTTCACCATCATCAATTTCAGTTCAGTCAAAACACTCCCTTACATACAGTGCTAGCCCACCACCTCTGCTGCTTCACCTGTCTCTTCTAAAGAGCTTATAGCCATCCATTGCAGCAATCCAGTCATGAGAGTCGTCCCACTACATTTCTGTGATAGCGACTACATCATAACTTTCCTGCTGTACAATAGCTTCTAGTTCCTCTTGTTTATTGCCCATACTGCATGCATTGGTGTAGATGCACTTCCGCTGGGCTAATGGTTTTGCCCCTGACACAGGCATGTCGCCCCTAGGTTCATCTCTAGTGAGCCTGGTTCTATCCCCTCCCCCCTTCAAACCTAGTTTAAAGACATCTCAAACAGCCCTGCTAACTTCTGGGCCATAACCCTTTTCCCCTTCCAAGTCAGCTGTACCCCATCCGACATAAGCAGACCTGGTTCCTTGAAAGCTACTCCGTGGACAAAAGCCCCAAAATTCCACCTATGTCACCAGCTTCTTAGCCATGTATTAATCATCTTAGTTCTCTTATTGCTTTCAGTATTTTCCCCTAATACCGAAGGAATCGAGAAGAATAGAGCCTGCACCCCTGCTTCTTTAACCAAATGCCCCAGTGCCCTGAAGTCCCTTTTGATTACCCTGGGACTTCTTCCCACAATTCTGTCTACCCAACTGGAATACTAATAGAGGACAGTAGTCAGAGGACTGCACCAATTCAGGAAGCTTCCTGGCTACTTCCCTTACCCAGGCTCCAGGGAAGCAGCAGACTTCCCTCTGCAGAGCACTCCTCTTGCTCTGAACAACATGTATTATTGGTCTAACTCAGCCTACATAAATAAATACTTTCTGAGTTTTCCTTCACCAGATTAGGAGAATGAATACCAGTTCCTTTTGTACTGTTTGTTCTACATTTGGAAAGGATATTGGACTTGTAGTTTTGGAATAATCCCTAACAAAGAAGGGTAGCATGGATTATTTGTGAATAGGGAAGGTACAGGCTTTTTACCAAAACAATATAATATAACAATAAAATCATGGATGCAGACAGTAACTCCTTACTGTCTACAAGTCATAGCATGAGTAATTAAGATTGGGATTTATAAAAGGATTTATGTGATTTTATCTGACATAAATTGATGTCATACATACCAGTAAACCAAAATTTAGATCCTTAAATATCTGTTCATCAGTCACATAGCTTTGAACATGTTTAGGGTCTCCAGACTTCATCAATAAAGCCTCAAGATCCCTTAACAATCCTTAACAAAAAAAAAATATATATATTCACTTTCCTATCTCTTTCATGTTTTAGTTCAGTGACTAGAGGCCTCAGCCCAGGATTTCAGTATCCCAGATTCAGTTCTCTCCTCTGTCTGAGAGACATATTTCACATACGACTGCTCTCTCCATCCTCTGAAAAGGTTGCATCTTGTAAGAAGCAATTAATGAGGTGAAAATATAAGTCTGATTCTGCAGTCTGTTTTTCATGGCACTTGCCTGCTAAGGTGAGACTCGAGCTTTAGTTGCAGTTCCAATGAGTACATTACTACCCATAGTACAGTGCAGAAAAACCCAAAGATTCTCAGGGAAGAAGTAAAAAATAATTATATTCTGTTCTAATGAAAGTTTGAACAAATGTCTCCAGAAGAGCTAATGTCAAACAAAAGTAATTGCATGCCATCAGGAGAATACGATACATTAATGCCTTTACAAATATGAGAGGTTTTATAAGACACTTTTAAAAGCCCAGGAAGGACAAAAGGTCAGCTAGGGAGAAGTAAGAACTACCAGTGTATGAGGGGAGATCAGAGGCTGAGATTTTAAGCAGGAATTTTAAATCTTCACAAAACCATAGAGACAGACAAGAGGCTTAAACAATGGACTGAAGATCACAGTGAGAGATATCATTGATTTTGAAGATAATTTAAAAGGTTACTTGATAAAGTGCACATACATAAATGTGTTACAGGTACAATAATTTCTTTCTATCCTGGCCTTCAAATATTTTTAGACCTATCATAAACTTATTGATCAGGTAGTCGATCAGTAAATATTTATCTTTTTTAATCTTTCCGTGTAAATCACCCCTTACAACACTTTGATCTTTTTGTTGCTATCTGAACTCTTTCCAGTTTATCAGAATGTTTCCAGGAAGGCTGAACTCAAACTGGTACTTATTCCAGATCTATACATGAAAGGAATCACTGAAGCAAAGCTAGTTGGGTAGGAGGGATGGGGAAATCTCTGTAAATTAGTTGGATTACACCTCTTAGAGATTTTCCAAAGGTGAAGTGATTGTACTGGGAGCCTTATAACTGAGGAACTAATCATGTGTATGCTTTAGTGCACGCATGAACTGGGAGGAAAGGTATTATCAATGTGATGTGAAGACTGGAGATTAAGCAAGATAAGCTCACTTGAAAGAAAAATTAAGGGAGAAAGGAAATTGAAGGGAAAAAAAATGAAGTATATCAAGTTTGTTATATAAGTGTTATGACAAAGGACTGCAAAGGAGGGAAACAAAATTAGCAATGAGCAGAAATATGTCAAATTATAGAAAAAAAAGTCTGGTTGCCTAGAAATCTGAGGGACTACCTACTGTCTGTGCCAGCTGGATTTGGAAACTGTATAGACTCCTCACCATAAATTCTTTCTTAGTTCATTTCTCTTTATTTAGAGGGCATTGTATTGTGTGTGTTTGAGTATTCTTATAAGAAAAAATATTACAGTCAGTTTCCAAGAATTTTTGCCTGGATTGTCCAGTTTGCGGATTGTCCAGTTTGCAGATTGTCCGTATGTTTAAAAAAGGTTATGAACCCCATGCAGCACGGAAACAAAACAACCAAACCGAAACAGAACACCTCCTCCTCAAAAACAACCCTCCCTTCTACACAACCTGAATAGAAATGGACCCAGTTGTTAGAACTGAAAAGTAGAAATAAATAAAAGAAGAATGAGGGAATAAGGGGAAGAAAAATTATGTTTTATGGGAATTTATTTAGAGCAAAAGATCACAGAAAGCAAAAAGAATTTCTTTTTCAGGGTAAACCTGACAAGAAAAGTCTAAAATTTTTGACAACAAAAATTTAGTGACCTGAAAAAAAATAGGCCTTGTGGGTTGGTTCTGGGGTCTCTCTTCTGGGGAAAGAATAGAAACAGAGGTTTCTGATCTTTCCTGATCTTCCCTGCCACACAGGCCTACATATTTCCTCCTATTATGGTTACCCTCCAACTCCTGTTCAGAAACCTTTATTATTGAGAATCCTTTTTTTTTCAATCAGTGTGTTTTACAGCTGTCAAACAAACTTTTAAAAATTTCTAGTGAGTATAAACAAATGGTAAATGTTTAGACACCAAATTTGGGACATATTTTTAGTCTTTGTCTTAAAGGCTTAAACTAGCTTTTAAAAAGCAACAAGCATAATTATATTTCAAGTACGCAGATCTTTTCCTCAAACTCCATTCTAAGAAAAAGTCACACTCGTTGATATATCATAAGGCAAATACCTAGGATGGGAAAAGCAAATGAAAACATGATTTTCCTACAGACAGCATCTAGGAGCTTAACTGTCTACACTACCTATAAATGGAACATTTCCATCAGATAACAAAATAAATTTTGTTTAGAATCAGAGAATTATTGACAGATTAAAATTGGAAGGGATAGCTGAAGGTTGTATAATCCAACCTCTTGCTCAAAGTAGGGCTACTTTCAAAGTTAGATCACATTGCCCAGTGTCTTGCCTAGCTGAGTTATGAAAACCTCCAAGGGTGGAGATTTCACAGCCCTTCTGGGCAATCTTCTCTAATGTTCAGTTGCTTTCACTGTGAAGAATCTTCTCCTCAGGGTCAGCCACAATTTCCCTTATTGCATTGTGTTGCTTATTGTCCTTCTGTTATGTACCTCACAGGAGAAGCTCTTTTATCTTATAGCCCTGATTTATGTAACTGAAGACTGTAGGTCAATCCTCTCCTTCATCCTTTTCTCTTTCGGTTTAATCAGATACAGTTCCCTTAGGCCTTTCATTGCACTGTCTCTAGTTTGTCAACATCTGTCTCATACTGTGGCGTCATAAATCAGACACAGTTTTCCAACCACATTGTGGTGTTCCAGCCTCATAAGTACCAGGACAATGGGAACAGCCACTTCCTTTGATATAGCAGCTGTACCATATCCTTGTGAAAGTGGCCCAATATGCGGTTGGCTGTCGTCACTGTAAGCGCATAATTCTAGCAGTCAATACAACCATGAAACACATGCACTTTTAATTTAAAAGTTTTTAGGATTCTGTCTCAGTTACACTAAAAACATATATAATTATGTTAATTTATTCTTCTTGTACTTACAATTTATAAAATGTGTTACATTCAAGAGTTTAGGCCAATTTTCTAGTATATAAGTATAAAATTATTTTCACAGACTAAATATTATGTATCAGAACAATGGGAAACTTTCTTTTCCATTTTATTTATTTTTAAATCAATGTATAAATAATATTTGCTATTTCCAACTATTTTTGGCAAAAATTGTAGTTTTGTCTGCAAGGAATACAGATTTTGGAACATACAGGTGTTCTGTGCTAGCTGAAAACAATGTTCCAAGGTTTACCTGCATGGAACATGTTATAGGTTCACTGCTGTATTTGACAGACATTGCTGTACTGCGGACATTGCAGCAGTTGAGGGTCTGTTGTGGTTAATCCCAGGAGGCAGCTCAGTACCACACAGCCACTCACTCACTCCCTCCTGGTGGGATGGGGGAGAGAATCAGAAGGGCAAAAGTGAGAAAACTTGTGGGTTACGATAAAGATAGTTTAATAGGTAAAGCAAAAACCACACACACAAGCAAAGCAAAACAAGGAATTCATTCACTACTTCCCATCAGCAGGCAGGTGTTCAGCCATCTCCAGGAAAGCAGGGCTCCATCATATGTAACAGTTGCTTGGGAATACAGATGCCATCACTCCCAATGTCCCCCCCTTCCTTCTTCTTCCTCCAGGTTTTATTGCTGAGCACAACATCATATGATAATGAATATCCCTTTGGTCAGTTGGGATCAGCTGTCCCAGCTGTGTCCCCTCCCAACTCCTTGTGCACCCTCAGCCAACTCGCTGGTGTGGTGGTGTGAGAAACAGAAAAGGCCTTGACTCTGTGTAAGCACTGCTCAGCAATAGCTAAGACACTGGTGTGTTACCAACACTGTTTTGCTCACAAATCCAAAACAGCACCATACAGGCTGCTATGAAGAAAATTAACTCTACCCCAGCCAAAAGTAGTACGGGGACACAAACTGGAATCCAGAGAAGGCATGGGCAGGGGTCGCCTTCTATATTATTGTCATAAAGAAAAATCTCTTTCATTGTCTGATTTTGTTTCAGTAATGTTTTATCTATCATAGACAAGCAATTAATTGTCAATCATAATTATGATGTTATACCAAAGTGCTGAAAATACTTTGATTTTCCCTCAGATTACAGGATAAATGTCTGCTCCTCTTTTTGAAGAAAAAAAAAAATCTAGAGAAGATTCTGGCTAGCTCAGTAACAGATGCTGTTATTGATTCTGATCCAGTTGTTGGCACTCTCCTCCCTCCCCGCTGTTACCACAACAAGAGAAAAAAAAGAAAAGTTTAATTTAGCTCTTAACCTTCAGCCCCTCTGAGGAATGTGTCATCATTTCCATGTGTTATGCCAATTGATTTCACATGCATTATTTTACTTTCATCCCTAAAGTGGTTTTGCCACATTGAAAGCAGTTAAAGCAAATAGAAAGTAGAATTGTAGAAATATGAATGGAAACTTTGACGTCAGGGAATAGGTAATGATATGTCTTCGGCCAGGATCCGGTGAGAACAGAGGTACTTGAAGTGGGACTTAAGTGATATTTGTGTACTTCACATCAAACTTCAGATCTCTGTTTCCCTGTTCAACAGTTCTCTGCTTATTCTTATTTGACCTTTGTGCAGTTTTAACAGGCCTCAGGATCTTAATGCTAAACTGTATTCAAATCTATTAAAAAATTTTACCTCTACTTGAGTCCTGTGAGGGGCCTTATGAAGATACCTGTGAAATACAGAGAAGGCTGTCACTTAAAAAATATGTATATGTACATACGACAGATGCAGTGATCAGAGCTCATTGAGCAAACAGAAAAAAATATTTGCGTGTATAAAGACGCTAAAAGTTGTCTTCCTACCAACAATTACAGCAAAGGCAACGAGCATCTTCTTGGTATACTCCACTACAGCTCCTGTAAAGATGGTGTCAGAGTCACTTTAAAGCTGTCCTACCGTCAGATCCCACGATAGCATCAGCTGCAGAGCTATTTTATGTGTCAGAATTAAGTAAAATGTGTATTGTTTATCATATTAGGTATTATACTACATGTGCCAGTGTTCTCTTTCATGTTGTTTTCTCCGTCTTACCTTTTTCCATCCTGTTTTCTTATACAGTCATTCATGTGCCTATTCTGAGAGTCCCTAAGATATCCAAAGCATGATAGAACAGTTAAATGAAGCAGATACTTCATTTTACAGATTTCCAGGTGACTTAGAAGAATGATTTGATGTTCCCACAATCTGCTCAGGGTGTCACCTACAGAGAGCTTGTAGGAAATGTTGGACAGTATGCTCTGACAAACAGGTAGCCTGCTGAATTTAAGCTCTTCACTTGATGCATGGGGAGGTGACACTCTTCTTTACATGGTTTCCAAATGTTTAATGTGCTTCCTCAAGAAATAGAATTTATGTCTTATGCTGTTTATACACATATAAGGTTTAAACTTGTTATGTGAATGTTCCAGAGCAATATATTAGTCATCAGTTTATGTGACGCTTTGAGTCACAGTCCAAGTGCTCTCCTGACTTACTGAAAATTACCTCTTGTGCAGGAATAAATCTAAGATCGCAGAGAGGAAAAACACACTGTGACCTGGTTTTCTATTATACCAATGAATTTGTTACTGTGAGAGATAGGGTAAGATGTGATTCTTGCCACAGCTGATATCACTAAGCATGCACTTTATCTAATGAATTTCTAATGACAAATATATGCACAGTACAAGGAAAACAGATCAGAACCCAGTATTACTTATGTCTAGTCTATTAGAAATCTGCTTAGGTGCCACAGCACATAGACTGAATACAATTTATTGTGGGATTTTTGGAGATGTTTGTGAGTGACTTCCACTGAAATCAACAGTATCTCAAAGATAAAATAAAGATAATAATAATAATAATAATAGTAACCACCAAGAACAACAATAAATATATAAATATAGTAGGTTTAATTGGCTTATTATGAATGTGACAAAATAATGACTGCTTTGCCAGAGTTTGTTAGAACATCACAGGTTAATTCTTATTTAATTACAGTGAGAGTATTACCATTTACTACCTGTAATTTAGGTTTTAAATATTGTTTCATAAAACAATGATTATTTCGTATAAATTCATTAGGAATAACATATTAGTGACAGATAATGACATTTGTAAAACTGTGAAAACAATTTTAATCCTACTTTTCAAAGTAATATAATTAGAACATTTGAGTTC
>NW_009626136.1:0-2968 GCF_000690535.1 Cariama cristata | reverse complement strand
CTTTCCTATCCTTATGATTGTTAGTATTCATCATTTTCCTTGCTCTTAAACTTAAAAAAAGGTTGCAAGCATATTACGTGTAATAATGTTTATTAAATAATTCAACATTTATGTAGCAGGAAGACAAATAGTATGTGTGCCTTAAAGGCAGATAAATCTGGAGTTGCTTTATTTTTTCCTTTTTTCCTCCGGAAAGAAAATGATGAACTAGAAATAAAGCACAGAACTCAATGCCTTCTAAGTCAGCTCTATAAAAAAAATGTATCCATTCTATCAATTAAATAATATCCTATGAGAGTTTATCGGCTTTGTGAGGAATAAAATGAAAAGCTAAATTTGGAGTTTTACCTTCTTGATATTCCTACTGTTGCACTCACAAATTTTATGGCAAAACAGAATACACTATGTACATAGAATCTAGAATTAATTGTTTGCCTTGTTAATGATTTAATAGTCTAATAATCCACATTGCCTAATTAATTCAGAAAAGTATCATTAAAATGAGTTAAACAGGTGTGGGAGGTTTTTCTGCTTTGTTTTTTTCTTTTCCCTCCCTGTACAAAGTGTCTCTCAATTATCAATTCATTTTCCCTGGAGTTACACTCACTCCCTTAGTGTTCCTCTGGGTCCCACCTGAGAGTGACCATTGCAAGCTCCCTTTAGAAGAAGGGGGCAGAATTACATTGAATTGTCACCACTCTGACTTCTTTGCTGGGCTCATGGTAATTGCTTCTTTCTCCTCAGCTCCAGGCACATCCCAATTTGGTTTTATATTTTATTACCACAATGAGTTTTCTTCACTGTTGCACAACTGTTCATCTGGACTAGATCTAGGCAGGAGTTCCCTGATCCAAGCAGGAGTTCCCCAGAGACTTGTCCGATGAATCCCTAATGCCCAGCATATGTACATTGCAGGGGCATGGGTCAGTAAACAATACTCCTGACCTCCAGTTCCAGAAATCTGTCTCAGATATTGCAGTAGGTAGTTGGAAGAGTGTCTTGTTACGAAACTCCCTTAAAGTGCAGCAAGAAACACCTATTCATGAATGCTTACAAGATCCGAAGGCCCATAACAGCAAGCCAGGGAGTTTTTTCTTTTTATCTGGTTCAATTGCTGCAGTTATTACAAGAAGTTAACACAGATAATTTGTTTTCATTTTGTTTCGTTTCGTTTTGTTTTTCTTTTGACTGCAAACAGCAGAAAAGAGAACCTTGTATGTTACTTTCACACAGTATTAGAGTAGAGGAGACAGACCACACTCAAAAAAACCAGTAATAAAAATTTATAAATAAGTAAACACATACACACGTATACACAGATCACATGTAAGAATTTACTGGAATGTTTGCAGAACTGGTACTTCCAGCCTGCATAAATTTAAAACCATCCTGACAGCCTTTCCTATCACAACTGCAGCAATTGCAACATGTTATTCTTCTTTATTCTGCATCTTGATTGCTCATACAGCTATTGAATCAAAGGAAATTCAGCAAAGAAGTTGCTCCTTCACACATTTATAATACTAAACTAATATTTTTTTTTAAAAGTATTTTAGTAATTGCCCTCCATCTTCTTGAATTAATATATCTCAGAAACTCAGAAAATTTTCCTTTTTGTATTCATCATGTTTATTTATACAAAACATTACTCAAAAGATAAGCTGAGGTTTGTTTGATTTCTGTTGGGTTGAAAGTCTGTTTCAAATCTTAGTGGTTTTGTAGAACTTCAGAAGACCTGTAAAAACAAACTCATTTTCTAATACACACACTGAAATATAGTATAATTTTGACAATTTTATTAGTATTGTATTTTGTATCCTGCACTTTGACAGGGACAATTTCTTTCTTTATAAAGTGTGCAAGTACCTCCATAACAGTGTTTTGAACCCACAGATATCCTATTACATATGCGAATATCATACTCTTAAATTCTATTATTCATTTTATATAGAAACATTATTATATTATTCATAGTACTCTGATCATGATCATATGATAAGAAGTAACCCAGAAGCAACTAGAAGTCAAGAATGTTAAACAGGAGCTGAGATTTCCCGCTACTAGACGCAGATTCCTGGGCATCCAAGCAAAAAGGATCTATCCTGATATCTAGAAACCTCGGAACAGATAAACAACAGATAGAAAATCAAGCAGCAGATATGTTCTAAGATTTAGATGAGCACTGAAGACTTTTGGTTTACCACCAGCGAATTCTGTGGAATGGACCAAGAGATGTGTGAGCTGTAGTTCTGACATCCTGACACAAGAAAGTCGCTCAGGATTGCCTGTGCTCCATTCTTGGACATGTTGACAGTCTTGAATGATACTGGACAATTGATTTTTCTTTTTTATTGAAAAGAAATACCTTTATCACCAGCTGCAATAAAAATTTAAATTCTTAGGTCATCCTTGCAAAATATTTGAGACCGTAATAAGAAAAATGTTATGCAATCCATGAGCACTGGTATTTGTAATTAAATTAATAATCAGTCAAATTAAATTAATAATAAGTAACCTTGTGTTACTTATTCTTTAGTGCAACTTCTTTACATTCACTGAATGCCTTTTCCACCTAACTCTTTATCTATTTATGTTGTCTTTCATAGATACAGATGAAGCTCATTTTTAATTTTCTGATCTTCATATCACCCCTGGTTCAGACTATCAGCTCAATTTCTGCCACAATACGTGATATTGATAACAACCTTCTATCAGTGTACAGCTTTACATTTCCATTTTAGCAAACCTTAACAATGTGATTTCCCCATAAACCTAGTTTCTGGTAAAGAGCTAGAGTAAGATTGTTTTCTGTAAGCACAAATTACCTAACAATTGGCTACTGAGAAAATAAAGTATTATAAGATATTGCCATAAGCTGTTATTATTTCCTGTATTAAGGAGTCCTTTCAGGAGAACCATGACAGTGTAATGTTGGGAGGGGATTATTATTATTATTATTACTATTATT